>NC_092697.1:13969466-14262822 GCF_964275005.1 Diadema setosum
GACAATATTATAAAAATAATAATAATAGATCCCTCTTTAGTCTTACGTTATAAAGCGCTATAATGATGCTCAGTGCAATGCTCATGGAAATAGACTTTATCTATAGATCCATGTAGATCCATTTCCAGATAGAATCTACAGTGTCAGTGTAGGCCCTATGTGTAGATCTACAAATAACAATAATGTCTAGACGACTGACCTGACAGTAGTCAGTAGACACTAGCTAGACTAGAGTAGGGGTAACTGTAGCCTGACCAGACCGCTCTGCAAACAGCGGTCTGACATGTACTAGTGTTTAAACGTTGTAAACGACCGTCGCTTTTGATGGCAAGACCACAAAAATGTCTTTTATTTTGTTTGATTTTAACAGTAATACCACCCACCTATATCGTATTTTGCTGATGGTTGAGTTGAATTTGGTGTTTTGTTGGTATCCAAACCTTATTGTTGAATTTTTCAGAGTAGATTGTGCGATGATTCACAAAATCAACGAACTACCACGAACGCTCAACCCGAGGTACCGTGGTAGCATTTTACGTACGCCCGTGCGTTTCTTGTGTTACATAAAGCTTGTCGTCTTCTACGTACATGTATTTCCGCGTGTGCTGCTCTCATGATTTGACGTCACTTCCGCTCCGACTAGCTCATCCACTTCCGCTCCGACTAGCTACGTTGTAGTATAGGAGAGTGATTGCTATTCAATAACACGCAGAAGATGAGGAGTGAAGCAATACGGACGCTTACAGACCTGATTTTAAGGACGGATTTCGGGGGGTTTTTGACGTAATTAAAAAAAATACGCATACCGATTATTGAATGATTATCATAGATTACGGGGATTCCTTATATTTTAGTTTTCCACAATTAATAAAGATATTCATGAAGGAAACGCACACCCACCGCTGAAAATAACAACGTCTGCGAAGGAGTAGAGGTGCAGCCACTGTCACTTCGCGACAGCGGCTGCGTGTAGTTAGGGTAACTGCAACCAGCCCGAACAGTGCACAAGGAACGCCCCAGCCAGGGTTAGGGTAGGGATAGATTTTCTGATTTAGATCTTTTTAGTCATTTTAACATTAGACTTAAAGAAATAATTTACATGAAATCAGGGAATTTTGGAGGGGGTGGGTCCGGGTTCTGCCAACCATGCTTTAGCGTCGTTTTTGTTTTGTTTGTTTGTTGTTGTTGTTTTTTTTTTGTTTTTTTTTATGTTTTCTTTATTTTTGCGTTAATTATACACAGCCCTGTCACTGTACGCAAGTGTCGCTACAAGCGCATTCATCTGGTCTGGCTATTTTTGCGTAAACAAAACAAAGAAAAGAATAGTCAAGAATTCTAATTTCTTTTCGTCAGCTTATGTTGAAAGTTGAATATGTGCAGATTGTGTGTTTGGCGAAGAAGAGAATACGCAACCAAACTAGTGTCAATTTCTTTATATTCATAATTGCCCTGTCAAGTTCAGCCCTATAATGTTCCATATTCAGACTGCACAAACTTTCTTTTAAAAGATGTAAACAAATTATCTCTTAAAAGATATGGCATAATTTTCCCATTGTTAGTAGATAGCCTGAAAAAAAAAATGTACCTGATGTAAAGATCTAGGATTGTATTTCATTTCATTAAATTATGGTAAAATATAATCCAGTTGAATCTCGGCTTGATGAATGAAGACCCAATCTATCATCAAAAGGTATGAAGAAGAAGGATATCCAATGTGATTATTCCTCAGGCAGCATTCAAAAGATGAGAAATGACCATATTGCATCATCCTTTGTGAACCTTTCTTAATTTACGAACAGCTTAGAGTTGTGCAGAACTGAATGCAAGAAAGACACAAAATTAAAATAAAAGCATTTGCAGGTAAAATGTAATTAACATCAACATTTTATGACAATTCAATTTATAGAATAAAATTATAAAATCAGCTCAGTGAAATACTCTTTAGGCTCCTCACTTTTAAGAGTGCAGAGTACCAGTGATATTATCCCCAAATTGTGAATGTCTAGCCAGTGACTGATTTATGATATTGTTTCTCTTGTGTACTGGTTTCCATCTTGTGCACGCTTCTTAAGGGGTCTTGGCATAGAACGACTGATGATAAACTTTGTGAAGCTGTATTGTGATCCTGGAAATCTTGTCCTCGTCATCAATACAAGTAACTATGAGGAGGTAAGGAAGTTGTGTTCAATGCAAAATCTGTATGCTCTGTTCTCTTTGACCTCAATAGTCTTTCACAATAAGGTCCCATACTCTTTAGACTTTACTCATCACAATCACATTTTCCCATTCAAATTCATACACGATTGCCCTATAAGGATACCCACTGTCTTATTGAATGAATGAAGGATTTTATATATTATCAAACTTCGGAGCCCAAATGGCTGAATTGTGTCTGCTTTGCAATGATACGAAGTACAAATAGAGAAAATTATACAAACAAAAACACATTAGGAAATAAGAGTTTAAAGATGATTAACATGTGTGGTATGGAAATTACAGTATGATGATCAATACAGGTAACTGTGATAAAAGTAGGGATACCTGAATTATGTGAGAAAATAATTCATTCCAGGTTTTAAACATGATAAACATTTATGTAATGTCATAGCATCTATGAATATCAAACACAACATTTTCCTCCTTTTCTCCAGGGTAGTCAAGTTCAGTTTTATGAGCATATCAAAGTTGATATTATACCGACAATTGAAGATGATGTGAAAAGCTCTTATTTGATTTTTTTTTTCAATGTTTTGACACTGCTTTTGTGTAATATTGCTGTGCCATGCCAGGCTCCATATTCCAGGACTGAAAATTTAATAATGATAGATTATAGCTTTTAGAGAAGAAGTTGATTTGTAGGATTTTCTGTTGTGGGGGGGGGGGGGGGGAGGGGGAGGGGAAAGAAGAAGACGTGGGCATCACAAAAACTCGGCTGGGGATGTAGAAATATATGCCTGTCACATCAGGAGAAAGATATGTAAATTCTTTTGTCATATTTCACATTGTGTGATATTCCACACCGTCTTGCAGGAGCACTTGATAACAGAAGTCGAGAAGGCAGATGTGAAACCCTTGCCGCGAGTCATCACCAATGAATGTGGCACCAATGAAAGGTACATGGCATTGTTAACAGGATGTATTCCAGGAATCCAAGTGGCTTGTTATTGACCTACGTGTATTTGGTTTAAAAACACTAACTTATGTCAGCCATAACTGGAGGCTTCCAAAAAAGGAAGAAAAGATGGTTCAGTGGGTTAAGCAATGAGTCAGGTGCATTGCTATGCCTGTGCTTAAAACAGCTATTTGTTAGGAAACGAAGACCCGAGTTATGGCTGAAATGGACAACATAAAAAACAGCACCCAAACTGAACAGGTCTATTGATAAGCTCCTTGATTTACCATAATAGGTATAATGGAAGGAGAGGGGTAGACATTTCTTAAAGGATATAAACTCTCTTAAGCAGGGAAAGATGTGTGTATGTCTTTTCTTTTTCCTTTACATGGGGCTTTATTTTCCTCTAAAAGACTGTGTGCATGGTGTATCTGGACATTGTTTCCTTTCACATAAAGGTGAGGGGTAAAGGAAAGATGTCATAGGACAGTATGGAAGACAGTTCAACAAATATTGCATTCTTAGCAGTGACAGCATACAATGGTACTCTTTAGCAAAAAGTCACATGATGACCAGTCAACCAATGGGATGGCAGGAATCTTTGTAGGTGTTGTGTAAAAACTCACTGTCATTCAGGTACAGTAATATTACTGGTCACTTCGGTGTTAGAAATATGAAATGCCCCTTTATCCAATTAAGAGAAAGATCTCTTGCGATAACCTGAAAAGTACAACATTTTATCCACAAACATGGCTGCAGTATACCCAGAAATCTAATGAGTCTTGAAATTATGTCTGTTTATTTTCTGTACTTTTTGTCTGCAGGCAAGGTGTGTACATGCAGGGCGGGGTACTGTTTGTGTCATCTAGGATCCTGGTCGTTGACCTCCTGACGGGAAGAATTCCAGTGAACCTGGTCACTGGAATAATCGTCAACAAAGCACACAAGTAAGAAATTCTATGAATGATTTTCACATGTCATTGCCTATTGAGCAAATTCAAAGTGCAAGTAGAGTTTCATGAACTTAAAGACTATGAGAGAGATTAGCTAAATATTGTGCTATATATTTCATTATAAAGTTTATTTTAGACCATACTGTACATAGACTAAAAATGTCCATTAAAAAAAATGGGGTTTGTTAGCAGTAGCTTTACAGTGTCTGTGTTCATGAGCTCCCGCAGCTGCTGCTTAAACTTGAATATGCTGAATTGTAGATTCTGCTGCGGCTCTGCGTGGTTCTGTTGCTGCTTTACACTGCTTTACACAAAATTGGTGGCCACTGGCCGCATTAGACAGGTGGCTGCTATGCACATGCAGAGACTCCAACCCCCAGCACCTTCTGATCTGGAGATTCTCCCGCCTGAAGCCCCTAGCAAACGGGATACTCCAAATTGATGTGCGCGAAGCGCGAAATTCCTTGTGGCTGGGGTCCAGTCAAGGGTTCTAGATGCTCTCTCGTGCTACATGTATCTAAGGCTTATTTTTCAACATACGATATGACAGTAAGTAAGAAATCCTTTCCAACGGGAGACACAGAGCGAGGGCGGGAGATATCAAATCTCAAGCGGGAGAACGGGAGATTTTGCAAAAATGTGCTTTCGGCGGGAGATCTCCCGTCGAAAGCGGGAGAGTTGGAGTCTCTGCACATGGTCTTTAACATAGCTTTTCATTCAGGGGTTTGTCAGTGGCTGTTACAGACAGATGGCCGCTGAGACAGGTTTGGCTGTTGGTCAGTTGATATGTCAATCGTCTCGTCTGCCGTGCACCCAAACACAGGATCATCGACTCATGCCAAGAGGCGTTCATCCTGCGCCTTTACCGCCAGAAGAACAAGAAGGGCTTCATCAAGGCCTTCTCCGACCATCCTCAGGCCTTCGCTGCCGGGCTGTGTAAGCTGGAGAGAGTCATGAGGAATCTCTTTGTCAGGAAGCTGTACCTGTGGCCAAGGTGAAAGGGATAGGCCCTATTCCTTGTTTATTGGTAGTTCAGGAAATTCACATTATAACAAAGTCCTCGGGACCAGCACTTTTCTTATGTCGTGTGCTCCTTTGAATGTTTCTTCAACAGATATAAAGTGCTATACAAATGCTGTGGGTCATCATCATCATCATATCAAAATTTTGTTAAATTGAAGAGAATTTTGCTGCACAGACTTCAATGATTATAATTTGGGGACCTGAATTTTCTTTTTCATTGTTGCGAAATTTTGTTGTAACAGTGTTTGCTGTAATGGGAGTGCCCTTTATCAGAAATGTGGGAGGGGGATGTGAGGCGTGTGTTTTCGTTGAGGATTACTTTTTAATGAGAAAATACTCTCATACAGCCTTGAATATGAAAGTTATCACTATGAGAACTTGCTCTAGAAACACAAGTAAATCTATGAGAGAACTTAAAAAAGTTTATTATTCAGACATAGAGGGGAAGGCTAGTAACTGATCAGTGGGAATCAGTGGAAATGCTGGGAGATGATTGTTCCAATCCTTATGGGATTCATTCAAGAGTTAATTGTATATCTATTGTTGTGTGAAAATGATTTGCTTCAGAACGGTCTCGTATTCAAGTAATGTGCAGATTAATGCTCCGTCACTGACCAGGGACGCTAACCTGCAGGCATTAAACTGCACATTACTTGAATATGAGACCATTCTGAAGCAAATCATTTTCACACAACAATAGATATACAGTGAACTCTTGAACGAATCCCATAAGGATTGGAACAATCATCTCCCAGCATTTACACTGATTCCCACTGATCAGTTACTAGCCTTCCCCTTTAAGAAAAATCTATTGTAGAGAAAGGACCATTTTTAGTACAGCAAGGGCATAGATCTTCATCAGTGTATGCTATTTTAGTAACATAGTTTGTATGTACCAGTACATAGTGCTTTGCCTTACTTTAAAATGATGAACTTGCCTATTGTAAATGACCATGTGTGTGTTGGCATGTAGTGCATGTTCATGTTTTTATTGCAAATATATAATCATTGTGCCTCTATGTGTTGAATTTCAGGTTTCATGCATCAGTGCTGGCACTAATGGATAGACTTAAGGTTTGTTTAATCTCTCTCTCTCTCTCTCTCATCAGTATTTATTTGTCATTTTATAGGCATGTTCTACAATGTTTAATAAAAAGTGTAATTTTGTTGCTTCATTTTGTTCATTTGTTCATTTTCATAGGAATGTTCTACAGTGCTTAATGAAAAGTGTAATTTTGGTGCTAGAAATTAGGAGAATGATATAAAAGATAAAAGGTCCTGACATACCTATTTTTCTGTGGGTATCTTAATTCTCATGAATTTCACTTCACAACAGAATCAAGTTTAAGAAACAAGTGTATATGAAATTGATACTTCTAAGCAGTAATTGTCAATACTTGTGTAAAAATGACTTTTTAAACTGTAGTGAGAATGTCTATATAACATCTATCTTTCGATGATGCAGCCCGAGGTCGTTGAACTGCAGCTGACCATGACTCCATCCATGGTGGCCATTCAGATGGCCATACTGGACGTCATAGCAGCCTGCATCAAGGAGGTCAAGCAGTCCAACTCTGCAGTAAGTCCTCTAGCTCACTTGTAAGCCACACAAAGCCATTAACTACTAGTCAGTGAGATTTGGTTAGTTGATGAAGTTGATGTTGATTTCATTGAGTAGATTTGATCTATTGGGAATAGATATTTAGGTGATGATGCTAGTGATGATGATGATGATAATAATAATAATAATAATAATAATAATAATAATAATGATGATGATGATGATGATGATGATGATGATGACGATAATAATAATAATAATGGAGCTTTAATAATGCTAATTTAGGAATAATGAAACTTATCATAATATTGATATTGGTATTATCATCACAATCATAATCATGAGTCATTGTAAGTAATTATGGCAATGATTATGTTGTAAATAAAAAAGAATGAAGGTATCAATGAAGAGCATGGAAGTGCTGTATTCTTATACAGTACTGACTTTTACAATTCTATCAATTCAATTTCTGAACCATTTTTGATGTGATGGACAGCTAATGCCTTCTCTTGTTCCTCCTTCCTGAAGCTGGACATTGACGAGTTGACCGTCGAGAACTCAATCGGGAAGATGTCCCTCAACCAGGCCATCCGCCGACAGCTTGACCCTGTGTGGCACCAGCTGGTATGCCTGCACTGATCCTTATTATTTGTTGTTTGAATTCTAGACGTAACTAGCTCTGGCTCCATTACCTAACAAAGTACAACAGATTCATGTTCCACTTTTTGACTTGTTGTTGTTGTTGCTGCTGCTTCTGTTGTTGTTGTTGTTTGCCTTTATTTTGTAGAAGATGAGTTCTTTGTGACTTAGCAAACAACTAAGCTAATAAATGTTAGCATTTTACAGAAATTGTTAAACTGTAAGGTCTCTGATGAACAGGTTGGCAACTAAGTATTCACCCTTACCATGAACAATATGATATGCATTTCTCTACCTGTTTGTCACCTGAAACCTGAATTGTCTAATTCAAGGCTGACATGTGCAAGTGACATGTTAAGCATGTAAAATTGTTTGACTGCAGAAAGTAAAGCAGCAATCTGTGAATTAAAAAAAAAATACTTTTCCTTCCACTGATTTGCATGTATACTCTCTTTAACCCGAATTTTTCATGAGAATTTTCAAGTTTTTGTGGGAGGCTTGCCCAACCTAGCAAGAGCCTCTTAGTTTTGCTGTATAGAGACAGAAGATGAATCTTGTATCAGATTAATGGGGTTGTAAGACTGAAAGTGATGTGACACCCTTGTGTGTTGTGTTTGTTGTTTTTTTTTTCCTCTTTCACAGTCTGCTAAAACAAAGCAAATCGTCAGCGACCTGAAGTTACTACAGATGCTGCTTTTGTAAGATGATTTAGAATATTTTCATTATCATTATTATTATTTTTTTTTTTTTTGGGGGGGGGCAGATTTGACTGTTAGTTGCATTGCACCTTCTATGAATTTACAAGTGCATTTTTTGGAAAGTTTGAAACTGGCCAATTTTGGTGACAGGTACAGTATAAATGCAGTATGAATCACTGCTTCTTTTCAATCATGTTGATTACTTTAAAAAATGATCATGTAAATACTACAATAACAAATTACTTTTGAAAAATCTGCACTTCCAAATTAGATGAACTTAATAGAAACATTTAGAGTGAATATTACAGTTATGTAGTAGTCTAGTTTAATCATTCTTCTTTCTTTTAATACATCTTTTACTGTGACAATGATGCTAGGATAGCAGTATGTTCACAATAACATCTGCTTCTTTGTTTTTACCAAGACATTGGTGAAAGCTATTTTGACATCCATTGCTTCTTTCTTTCACTTTTCCCCCAGCTATCTGACACAATATGACTGTGTAACTTTCTACAATTTTCTCAAAACTCTGAGGTATGTACATTATATAAAAACTATGCTAACCAATAACCGTTGTGTTTGCTTGATTATATAACTTGGTTTTGCAGTCCTCACTGATTTCTCATTGTTTACTTTTTAGACTGCAAATGTCATTTCTTTGATGCTGTAAGATGTGTGATTAACAATTGTGCACCCATGTGAGATGTGTATGTATAAAAGGGATTAATATGTCATAACCCCCAAAAGATGCCTGTGGATTGTGTGAATTTGTGACTGTTTGTCATCTAGGTTTTGTGCATTCATTATCCTGGAACACAAGTTAACAAAAAATTTACAAGAAGAGAGATTTTCCATCATTGGCTGTCTGACAACAAGTTGTTAAGTTGTTACAGATGGTTGTTGTGTGAGTAGTGAGCAGTAGCAGAAGTTAGTACATGTATGCATCGGAAATACAAGTTTAATCTAACTGAAGTAGGCAAAGCACACTGAGGAAAGAACAAGTAGTAGCATGTTCACACAAATCAATAATTTGATTGTAATCTCGACATGTGTGACTGTGGTGTATATGAAGTTTGAGAAATAGAGTTGTTTTGTGATGCTTAAATATATTCGTAATTAAAGTAATTATTGCTTGATCTATTGGTGGCATTAAGTTTGAGTCAAGCTGAATCATTCTCAAAATGGGGTCATCAAAATTATACATTTAATTGTCACCACCCAAGTACAGTGTAATATGCATTTTCAAGAAATATTGCCCTAACTTTTGGTTTATATTTCATCAATTTGTTTCATGTGGTTGTATGTGAAAGGGGGAATGAACGTTCAGTGGCAAATAATTCTGGCTGGTTGTTTCTGGAGGCAGCTGAGTCTATGTTTGTGGTGAGTACAGAATGCACAATACATTGTAGGCTTCACAGATTTCAGTAGGACAGTGTGCATTAGATTGTGCCCTGCATACACAATGTATATTGAGGTATTTTTGCAAATTTGGGAGTCAACCAATATTTTGCAAAGCTGAAGATTTGCAGATTGTTCATTTGCCTTTTGTGATGCAAATGCATTGAATATCATCTTCAGGGTGGGAAGTCGTTAAGTTTTGTTCTCAAAGGGATAATTCTTGTTTCTTATTCCAACACTGTGGTTCTCAAGTTTGATTACCACCACTCTTGAAATTGTCATAGGTCCCAATTTGCTGAAAATCTAGCATATACAGGAGTGTCTGTTGTAGTCAAATTAAAATGATATAATATTGCGAATGGAAATCTACTTTTGTAAATTGTACTATAATCATGAATTCAATATTGCAAATTTACTGTTGGAAATTTACTGCTGAAAAGTGATAGACTGAACAAGAACATACCAGTGATATCTGTTAATTCCCTTTGTATCAGTCACTGGCTGTCACTTAACCCTATTCTAACTGGGGGGGGGGGGGTCAAATTGACACCCCCCCTCGACGTTTCGCGCCACGATTTCGCAACGCGCAAAGCTTTTGCCGCGTCGTTTCACAACTTTTTTCATTGAAGTCTCCCGCATATTTTGAGACCAAATTTGCGACGTCCGTGTACACCGTTTTGCAGTTACGTAATGTTTTGCATATGCATGTCAACCAAAAAACAGCTCAAATTCATGATATCGTGTGCAAATCCAATGCAAATTGTGTTTTTTGCTTAAATTGATATAAAGTAGATTATTTCAACTTTTAACCATTGAAATTAATCAATTCTAGTGTAGATAAGCCTGAAAAAGTGCCTGCAACAAGTTTTGGCAAAAAAACAATAGAAAACAAAAGGTTGAAAAAACAATAAAATACATAAGAAATTAACAAAACAATAAAAAACAAAAGAAATTAATTTCAATTGAGCTAGTTTTTTACACAAAAATTGTTTGATGTGTCTTGAGGAATTCTGACACAAAAATTTAGCAATCCTCCAGTCTTTTTAATGGAGTTATAGGTGAAAATATGATTTCATGCACAAATTTGCATAATTAATTCATTAAAAATAGAAAGGCAATATTTTTCTATTGTATGACCATGTAATCTTGTAGTTGATATCCAGCTCTATCTTCAGGCAAAATTTCGTGGTGATCGCGCGATCGGCGGCCGAGATCTGAAGGGGGGGTCAAATAGACCCCCCCTCAGTAAAAACTTGGTCTCAAATAGCCCAGTTAGAATAGGGTTAATCTGTTGAAGACGAGTCCCGAGAATACTTGGGCAGGTGTCTATGGGAAGTGCATGTTATAGCAAAATCAGTCTGTCCTCAAAGGGTTAAATGTAATGATCTTCCAATTATGATCTTTTGTGAGGCAAAATGGGAGACGGTCAAGGCAGATGATATGTGAATGCATGCAGCTGTGGTCGCCGATTCAGCAAGGGCATCTGATGTTTATATGAACAAATAGAGTTAAGATTAAGTTTGAACATTGATATCTGCCCATCGATACATAAGAACAAAGGCTTTCAGATGTATAAGCAATTTCTCCATAAGCACTTTTAATTGTCATCTTGCAGACTGAGAAGCCACGAAAGTTAAAAAAGAAAGAAATAAATGAATGTAGACTTTAAATAGAAACTAAAAGTAAAAACAAACAAATGTAGAATATGCAATACCATATGTGCATCTGTTCCTGCATGCGCTGATATTTTCGCGTACAGATATTTTCGAGAATAAGGAGGTCAAAGACATTTTCGAGAGATGTTGTTTTCACGTATTGACACCGACGCTAACGTAAATGCATTAGCACCCAAGCGCATCAAGACATTTTTGCATGTTGTTAAATTCGCAGTCTAATTGTGATTTGCGAAATTCACGAAAATTAAACCCTTTGCAAAAATACAAATGTAACAGCTTACACAGTATGATAACAACCGTTACATTTGTTGAGCAAATGTAGGAGACAGGGAAACACATGTGCATGCAATTTTATCAGAGAAAACTGTCTGAATCCTGTCTTCCATTTGATGTGCATTATCTATATTTTGAGACTTAATTCAACAATCTGTTCTTTAATACAGAAGAGGACACACATCCTTACATTCTGCACAAAATTTAGACTACTTTCCCTTGGTCTTGATATCATTCATGGGCTGAGTTTTGCAATGCTTTTCAAATTACTCATCCAAATCTAAAGCTCACAGTGCTGTTGCTGGCTCTTTTTGTGTTTTCTTCTCCTTGTCAAAATTTATGTTGATATCAGAAGCATTTTGTTAACCTCACATGCAGCATGCCAAGAGGAGAATCTACGGAACACCAAAAGACAGCAAAAGCAAGAAGCAGAAAACGGAACAGGAGAAGACATCGTCCAGCACCAAGCCAGAGGAGAAAGGTTAGCATTTGATAGTCCCGTGCATAGTCTCTCTCGTTATGTTGCCTTTCATCTTTCTCCAGGAGATTTCACATTACCTTGTTTGGGATTAGGGCATGATTGTGTCAGGATGAGTTTTTACATAGAATCTATTGTGTGTGTGTGTGTGTTTGGTTTAAAAGGCATTATGATATTGGACAGAGTATGGAGAAGATCCCTTGGGACATGTTAATCCAGATTGTCTTATTGAGAGTTGAATAAGGAATTAGTTTATTTACTTGGAATGATGGCATAATAGTTCTCTTAGTTTTCTTATCACCGTAGGTTTATTGATGCGACATTGATGGGAAACTGGTACATGTAAATACTTGTGTAATATACATGTACATGTTAAATGTAACATGCAATATACATGTTAAATATAAGAAGTGTCCTCTATTACACTTTTATGGATTTTCATTCTTACAGAGCTGATCTTGGAAGAAAGCCCCAAGTGGAGAATGTTGTCTGAAATCTTGGAGGAAATCAGGCAGGAAAATACAGGAGGTTAGAAGATGTTTGTTTGTTTGTTTGTTTGTTTGTTTGTTTGTTATTTCTCCACCAAATGGAAGCTACCAGGATGCAAGTGGAAGCGTTTTGCGTAACACTGAGTGATTGTTATATAATGGTATCCATTAACATGGAGCATGTTGTAGAATTGAAATTTTCATTAGTGATTCAGGACGCGATGCCAGCTTGAAAAAGAAACACACAACTATTTTGTTTACAACATTATGTCACTGAAACTAAAACTACAATGTATGCACATAAATTTGTACTGTTACTAGTAACATGCTTGCATGCAATAAAGAGTTACAACATTCAAAAGTCATCTTAGCTTGACTTAGCACCATTTTGATGACACAAACATTTCTACTTTCACAATATGAAGCAGTGTAAACATTTCCATTAATAAGTATGGTAGGCTTCCCTCCGCTAGAAGGGATCAGACCCATCACTGGCTCTCGGGCATAAGCTCATTAGTCTAATAGATGAGCTGCCTGTCTTGCAATCAGGGGGTCATTGGTTCAAATCCCACTTGAGCACGTAGGCCCTATGCCCATGATATTTTAAAATTGTCTGCTGACTCTCCAACAGACCCAGCAGGGAGAGTGTTGATCTGTGCCAGTGACGACCGGACCTGCTCACAGCTCAAGGAGTACCTGATTGACGGATCCTACTCACTGCTGCACAGACTGTACCTGAAGACATTGAGCCAGGGACAGATGTTCACTGCCACAAAGGTACCAACACGTCAATCTGGCCCGGGATCACATCAGATTCCCTTCACCGAATCCCCTTGACCCTCCCCCATTCCACACACACAAGCACACATACAATTGTATGATGTGTCATCATGAAAGCCATTCAGTGTCAAAAAAATTGTGTTTCTATTTTTGACTGATACAAATTTGCCAGATCTCACGCTTTAAATTGATATATCCAGTAACCAGGATACCACGCACTGACCAATAAGATCACTCCCTCGTTGCTAGGGTGGAGTCTATCTGCGGTGCTAAATCCAAATTTTAGGACATGTTTCTGTTCCGTTGAAAGTCAGAAAATCATGGCCCAGAAAAATGCTGATTTCTTGCCTTTCCTGTGATCATTTAGCTTCAAAATTTTGGCAGATGATAGACGATACGTTAGACTACAGAATTATTCCAAGAAATCTGATCGTTTTGACCAATTTTGATAAACTGACTTTAGACTTGATTTTCCTGGTTCAGCTGTCAGTGACTTTAGGATCCTTTTGTTGTGGCAGGTCACATATATTTGTAATTATATAAACCTATATTCATCTGCAATTCATGGAGAGAAACAGTAGCATGCAGTGGAAAAACAAATAGAAAAGCAATTGTAAGAAAGATCAGCTTTTTCAGATTACTTACAATCAGATTTTGTGGGACAGCTTTCAATTGATTGCACTGCATGCATGTTTTGACACGGTCAAAAGCAATCGTTAGTGTGAGTGTGTTCTATTCGCAAATATTCAGATTGTGTGAGGTGCAACAGTAGCACCTGAATTCTCGTTAATGTCAACTTGCGCAGCGTGCTTTTCACTCATGGGCCCGAATTCACAAAGGTGGTACAATTGAAACCATGGTTTAAATCATGGACAAAGACCGTAGTTTTGTATGGGGCGCCAAGTGTCGCATGGCCGATTTTGTTATGAAATCAGTCATTTCGTCGACGAATTGTTAACATTACATTGACGAAATGACTGATTTTGTAGTAAAATAGGCCATGCGACACTGGGTGCCTCATAAAAAACTACGGTCTTTGTCCATGGTTTAAACCATGGTTTCAATTGTACCACCTTCGTGAATTCGAGCCCTTGAGTTTGAACGATGATTGCACATATTCACCACAGCTCACACCATTGAGTGACACTGGCTCCAATTCACAGAGAGATTTATGAGACTAGGCCACAAAAACCCTCGATGTCAGACTGCACCATGATGAATGATATGAATTTGTACCACCTCTAGGACAGTGCCAATCTTATGATTTGATTACAGCAGCCGACAGGAAGGGGCGACCCCAGTACGAGGTGCAGAGAGACGGGAGGACGAGAGCGAGGAAGAGGCGGGCGACCGTGGAGAAAGAGGGAAGGTGGGACGGGAAGGAAGAGAAAACTCGGGGAGGAGGAGGTCGGTGATGATGGGAAAAAGAAGGAAGAACTGACACTGACACAGATGGCGAGGAAGATGACAGCAGGAAAGGAGGAGGAAGAAGAAGAGGAGGAGGATGTAAGGATTGAATATTGTTAGAATCTGATACTATTTGAGCTGATATTTTCGCATGCAGATATTTTTTTGAATAGCTACTCATGAGACATATTTATGTGTTGTTAATTTTGCAGTAGTTTTACATTAGTTACTTTGCTGTGGGCCAACAATGGCTTGATGTAAAAAGAAAATGGTGTTTTTGCATGTTGTTGTTTTAGCACTTTCTTATATTTGTGTGTTATTATTTTTATGATCACGCTGAACATTTTTAGCACAAAACATTACAATGCATACAAATATTAAATACAGGTACCAAACATGGGACCATTGGGTTTTTTGTGTCTTATGATCCACCTGTTATGCATATAAATATAATCATCTGTAGTGTGAGTATTTTGTTGAAACAATGATGAGAATTGATAAATAGTCTTGTGTCAAGCCCCACAAGAATACCCTGTAGTACTGTATTTATTGAGTTGATTTTATGCACAGACAAATAACATTTTATGCACTTCATCTTAACCGTCAGTGGAGGTAGTTATTTGTCTTTTTATGTCCTGCTCTTTCTTGATTGATATTATGATGCCAAGGAGGTAGAAGACATGATAATCCTCAGAAGCCTGAAATGCTGCTATTTCCAGTATTCCTTTACATTGCAACATCTTCATCCAACAGGAAAACGAGTCCAGCAGCAAGCCAGAGGAAGATGGCGACGTCATTGAGATAACATCGGTTGAAGCGTACTACAACATAGAAACCACGCCCATCACAGTCATTCATCCTCTGCATGGCTGCAAGTAAGATTTCACCTTTCCAACAGAAAGACAGAAACTCCAACTCGTCCGCTTTGAGGCCAGTTTCTCAAAAATATCTCACTCTCCCACTTGAGTTCTTGCATCTCTCTTGCTCTAGCTGTGTGTGTCTCCTGCTTATAAAATGTATTTTCTCTGGCTTAAAATTTAGCTTTCTCCTGCCCAACTGCAGTTTATCATATATGCCCAAATGTAAGGCTATGATAGCACGAGAGAGCATCTACATACCCTTAAGCTGGCCTAGCCTTAAAAAGGGGACCCCAGCTGCAAAGAACATTACACTTGTGTTCGTGTTTGCATGATCAGAGTCTCTGGTTTGGTAGGGGGTCCAGGCAGGAGAATGCATTCGAGAGATGTTTGGGGTTGGGGTCCCTAGAAAGATTCTATAAAGATCCACACACCATGATTAACAGATAAGCTATTGTGTAAACCTAGTTAAAAATGCAGGCAAGACTAAGGCATGTATTTTACATCTAGGTGACAAGAACCAAGACTAGTTTCATCCATGAAAACAAATTTTTGTAGTCAGTTGAAAATTCAATCAGTAATGCAAATTTCAGCCAGCCAGTCTCAGAACACTGGCTCAAATTTTCGTAGGGTTTTTGAGATTACACCATGATGATCATGTGTCTTATAAACTACTTGAAGAGAAATATTTTGAAGAAAAAAATTGCCAATCTAAAGTCTCTTAATAACTATATTGTATATTTATGTCGTAGCAGTTGCTCATTATCACTGATTTTACTTGTATTGGAGCGCACAAACTTTTTTGTAGGGATGTCGTGTTCTCACAATGTTTTATCTCTTGTATGCACTTCTTTCATCTAATGTACACCCACCTACTGATTTCCACGTTGCATGTACCCTGCAGTGTTATCCGTCTTTCTCTCCCACACTCCAGAGACCCATACAGCCTGTCCAAAACCCTGCATGAGTTGGAGCCCCGCTATGTCATATTGTACGATGCTGAGATACAGTTTGTCAGGCAGCTTGAGGTAGGTGTGGTTTGAAGAAAATGAAATGTTAGGAGCAGATAAGTGTTTTAGACAAGTTATCACCATAGTATCACCAAGAGAACATTCCCCCCCCCCCCCCCGAGGAAAAACAACAACAACAAAAAATCTGCAAATAACATTCATATTTTCTCTGCAAAGAGTATGTAAAAGACATTGCACTATACATTTTCTGTGATTGCCTCATAAAGTAATGTAAAGTAAGTTCTTAATACTGGATAACAGTACAACCCTTTAAATTTGCATCCGAAATGAAGACATACTGTGATAAATGACATGCATGATTTCTTTTGTTTAATGAAAGTTCTCACTATCATAGAATTGCCTTTCATGTAGTGATAGGGCATCAAACAAACATGTAGTTATATATTCAGAGCCCTGTTTTATGAAGAGTTATAATTGATTATATATTTGATCTCTATCAAAAGTCTATGGCACCCTCTGTGTTAAGGAAATTTATCATCGATCATATCTTTTGATAAAACAGGGCCCAGATTTCTCTTACAGGTCTGAAATTCCAATCAACCATCTATTGTGCATTTGTTGTTTTTCCTTTGTTCCTCCCCATTCCCCCCAAAACCCGCCCCCTTTACTCCCAGGTGTTCAAGGCGTGTCGTCCAGACCTTCCCCTCAGGGTCTACTTCCTGATGTACTCAGGATCCACGGAGGAGCAGAAATATCTCACCTCTCTCAGACACGAGAAGGAGGCCTTTGAAAATCTTATCAAGGAGAAATCGGTGAGTGTAATGTCAGGAAAGCGCAGAGAGTTATAGATAGAGAATCTTTTTGTGTTTGCATTTGTGTGATTGCTATTAAAGGACTTGTAATTTCTCATTTGCAATCGGGATATTTTGCAGAGAATTATAGATAGAGAGCCTTTTTGTGTTTGCGTTTGTGTGATTGCTATGAAAGGACTTGCAATTTCACATTTGCAATCGGGATATTTTGTATGAATGATTCCCTTGCATTAGCAATGTATCTTGATATGTCAATATGAAATTTAGGTGGTAGTGAAGACCCCATCATTGCGATTGAACACATGGTAATTCTCAACTTGGGTATACAATGTAGTCTCCCATTCAAATATTTGTAAATTTCACAAAGCCCCTGTAGGCCATGTTGAACAGGTTTCTTTATTTTTGTAGAGTTACACGTGTGTATGCATTTATCTGTCAAAGGTATTCAGATGTCATGTCTGTGTTGCTATAGATCTCTGCACCAATAGGAGAATTTGTAATAGAATTTTCTGTTATTTTGCAAATGTTTGATCGAGTCTGAATGGAGCTTTGTAAGTTTTTTTTTTTTATTTGTTTGAAGTGTCTGTGCTTTCTATGTAACCCTACCAAGTAAGGGGAATCATCAGATGACTTGTGAATGTAGTAAAATTGTTCTTTGTCACTGTCATATTACCATTTGTTGCATCACAGTTTATAACTGTGTCTCATGATCTTAAAGATAAAGGATAATTTACCAACCAGTGTTCGGTCGGTCAGTTGGTAGGTCACTCAGTCATTTTGTCGTTTAATTTGTCAGTTTCTTGCAGGGCATTGCTGGGTAATTAACCATTACCGACCTTATGATACTAGTGGATGAATTACTCAACAGCTACATTAGGCATTGAAATGGCTTTATGAGCAAATTTTTTAAATTTACAGTTGAAGATGTAGCATGTAATTGATATTGCCAAAAAGAGGAATAAGAAGAGAATGATAGTCCAGAGGGTAAAGATGTGCTATGACAGATCTTTTATCAATTGTCACCATCTGTGCAAAAGTACTTGTAAGATCGCAACCGGTGATCCACATTTTGACAAACATGTCGGAAAAAGAAACCAGTGGGAATTGAACCTGTCATCTAGTTCTTTCAATTTCATCATGTCATTTCCGCCAACCATTGTTAGCCTGGTGGTAGTGTTGCCATCCGAAAAGCAGCAGATGACAGGTTCGAACCCAACTGGTTCCTTTTCTAACACATTTATTGAAATGTAGATCAGCAGTTGCGATGTTACAGCTACATTTATACAGAGGGTAACAATTAATAAAAGATCTGTCATGGCTTTTTTTATGTCATGTTTGTGCCTCTATTTCTGAACTTGACCTGAATTTACCACTGATGGTGATTCCCTCACCTCCCCCAGACCATGGTGCTGCCTCAGGAGGTGGACGGGAGGAGTGAAGATGCACCCCAGCTCTCCCGCGACCCCTCCCTTCCCTCCGCGTCTGCTGTCAATACCAGAGTGGCTGGAGGTCAAGCGTCAAATCCCAAGAAGGAGAAGAAGGTGTGTGGACATACGCTATGCTACGACATATTAATTCGCTGTGAGAAGGTGCAGGGAGAGCAAGAGAAGGAGAGAGAAACAGGGAGAGATTGCTACTCACAGCAAACAGAATTTGGCATTGAACATGGGATGTTCAATCCATTTGAGTTTAGAAGTTGGAGACACAAAAATTTATGTTTGTGTGATGATGGCATAGATGTTTGATAACCCATGTTACCATCATTGAGTAGCTTGGTATGCCTGTCAAATGTTTTGCACCTGAATTCACATCAAGTTTACAATTTGATCCAAACAGGTGATTGTTGACATGCGGGAGTTCCGGAGTGAGCTGCCATCCTTGATTCACAAACGAGGGATCGACATTGAACCAGTCACCCTTGAGGTAGGTTGGAGATTCAAATCTTCTGACTCCGCTGCCAGCGATCGTCTCCAAAAGAGAGCAATTTGTGTGGTTTTTTTTTTTCCTTTTAAAATTAACATCATAAGAATGCCATGTACATTTTTTTATTTTCTTAGTATTATCAAAATGTGAGGGCTTTTTGAATTTTTAGATGTAACCTATGCATTTGACATTTGCCGGTATGGAAACCTGTGTTGAAAATAGATGTCATATACTTATACAGGGATGACCACTATATGTAAAATGTCCCCGTTGAGCCTTGACCACTTTCTGTGTCTTATAAGTAATAAACTTCATGTCAACTTGATAAACATACAAACTATGTATATCCACTTGAGAGTCAGAAAGAGATATGTCATGTGATAATGGAATAAAGATACTGAGGTAATGCCCTTTATTCATCACTGATAAACATGCAATAGAAGTAGGCCCACAGATTTGGTGAACAGCAAAAAGCAGTACCACCTCCCCCCCTCCCCCAACCACCACCACCACTAATGTACATGTATATCATTGATATCAAGTTTTGGTTTTTAAACGAAACATGTTTTCTTGCAGGTTGGAGACTACATCTTGACCCCAGACATCTGTGTGGAGCGCAAGAGTATCAGCGATCTGATTGGTTCGTTGGCAAGCGGTAGACTCTACAACCAGGCTGTTGCCATGACGAGGTTTTACAAGCGCCCCGTCCTCCTGATAGAGTTCAACCCAAACAAGTCATTTGCTCTCCAGGTATTTCTTGAATCAAAATTTGTTTGTGTTCCATACCAATATCTACATTTAAGTCTATGTAAGGCACGTATCAGGGCAATTACCCCCATGTGAATTCTGGTTATTGATAAGCTTAGAGTGAAGATAAGGGTTAGGTTTACAGTTAGAGTTTGGGTTAGGGTAAGGGGAAGGGTCTGTGGGAATTGTCCAGGGGGTAATTGCCCTAGAACCGTTAGGTGTACAGGAGTGCTATGGACATGAACACTAAACTCTGTTGTCTAGTGGATTGTTTTGTTTTGTTCTTTTTTTTTTTGTTTTGTTTTTTTTGGGGGGTAATTCTTTATAATACATTCATATTTTAATTTAGTCAGTTTCATTCTTGACATATGTACAGCATGCATGAATTACAGAGACTATGAAATATACATCAGGGGCTTTCAAAGACTTTCTAAGAGATACGCATGGCCTGTGCCGCAAGAGCAAGATTGAGAATAGACATACACGTATATAATGGACTAGACTTCATTGTACATGGTGGGTTTTTTTTTTTTTTTGTATCTATCTTTCTGTCTTAATAATTTGATCTGTTTTGCAGTACTGTGTGCATCAGACTACAATGTGTGATGATATATGACTGATAGGATTTCATGATAAAAACAATCTTGCCTTATTCACTGAGTGTGAATGAATGTGAGGTGGCACAATCCCAGACAAGTTCAAAATGCATTAAGATAATCTGTTAACATTTTCAGGCATTTTTGCAAGAGAGGTAAAGAGCTATAGTTAATAAAAATTATATATACTGGTATTACTGTTTAAAGAGGTGCTTTGCACATCACAAGACATTCAAACTGAAAAATTGCACTGTCCAGCAAAGTGATGGGTTTGATAAAGTAGTGTTTAGTGTGACTGTTGACCCAATTTCCCCATCCAGACACAGTCCACCATGTCCAACGAGATCTCCTACCAGAACCTGTCCTCCAAGTTGACCCTGCTCACTCTCCACTTCCCCAAACTCCGTATCCTCTGGTGCCCCAGCCCTCACGCCACGGCGGAGCTCTTTGAGGATCTGAAGGTAGGTTGTTAAAGGGATGGTACAGTTTTAGATGAGATGGGGTTTGAGATTTCCAACATTTTTTTATGATGATTTTTTTCTTAATGTAATGAGAAACCTCTTATGAAATATAAAAGAGCATATCGTCGCTGAGGTGACAAGACCTTGTATCTGCAATTTGGTGAAAATGACTTTCTTGGATTATTAGTCAAATAATGGGTTAAGTGATGTCCTGTCCAAATCCCAATTGTCTTACCTCAAAAATGAAGCCACCACAGCATGTCAAAGGAAAGGCTATCCCATTCGCTATAGTGCTTTGGCCGCCATGTTTTGTGGCTCTCCTGAACATTTGACATTTTGTAGATACGAGGTCTTGTCACCCCAGCGACGATATAATTCTATGAGGAATTTAAAGTTTATTTGATGAAAACTGGTTTTGAAATGAAGCACAAGAGATCTAATAAACATGTGAGGAGCTCTTAGATCTGAAAATATCTCCCATTGCAGACTGGACGGGCAGAGCCAGACGCTGCAGTGGCAGCCAGCATCACATTGGAGGAAGAAGGAGGCGGGGCAGGCACTGACGAGGCGTCCCCCCTCACCAAGCAGAAATACAACCACGGCCCCTACGACATGCTGCTCAAACTTCCGGGCATCAACACCAGGAACTGCTGGTAAGTATATTTTTGCCTCGCAAACTTTTTCTCTTCCCCTTTTCCTATGGAGCACTTGTCTCCTTTAGCAAGACAATTATTTTCCGCAACGCTCCTCTCAACTGGAGTGTTTACTGTATACACCAAATATTTTGCAAGGTTTTTATTTTCGCGAATTTTGCAAATCCGGTACTATTCACGAATTTAAAGACATGCGAAAATATTGACTCTGATCCCGACATGAATGTGACGTGCACGCATACATTCCTCCATTCAGTAAACTGTACTCTGCAATTGCGAATTTAACCACTTGTGAGAGCATCGGGAAATCCCGAAACCCGAAAATTTAGACTCACTAAATATATGGTGTATACAGTAGCAGCTTGCCTGGAATGCTCCTCCCAGAGAGTGCCTTGAATGCCCTGTAGGTGTAGATTTCTGATTTGATACCACTGACCAAGGTAATGATAAAGTGGCATATAGTGCCTTGAGCACCTTTCTCATGGTGTTGAAGCGCTTCAAGAAATATCTACCCGTATTATCATCATTTAATCAAGCCTTTTTTTTTGTTTCAGTTCCCTGGGGTGACCTGAAAGGTTTTTGTTCTTGTTTTCAAAATAGCCGATTCATCAGTTACAAAGAGATTTTTTGTGCAATCTTTGTATTCTTGTGCGAATTTGATAGAATATGTGCTTTAATTCCAATATTTCACATTTTCAAAAGTGTCAAATCACACACACATGCACACACACATTCGCACTTCACTTGCTAGAATTCGTCTTTATTGGAGAAGGCAGAAAAGAAAAAAAGTAAAAAATTGGAAGATAATGGATCAAATATCGAAGGTTATCTATGAATTCAGGAAACATTTTCTTGTGCTGCTGTGCAGGCGCATCATGAGGAATGTACAAGACTTTGCAGAGCTGGTGTCGCTGTCCGAGGAGAAGCTGGCAACGATTCTCGATCACCAGGGCAACGCCAAGTTCCTCTGGGACTTCCTCCACAAGGAGAGGGGAGGGGAGGGGGAGACAACGGCCCCCAAGGGTGCCGGGAGGCCCGGAGCCAGCAGGGGGAGGTTTGGACGAGGAGGGGGAAGAATGTTTGGGGGCAGTCGGGGGAGCAGGGGTAGCGGCAGAGGGAGATGATGAATGGTAACTAGTCTGCTCTTCATTTTCACTTTTATTTGAAGATGGAATTAAGGGGGAGGAGGGGAGTTTGTGATATTTGTATGTAATTCATTCATATACCTCCTACTCCCCCTTTAACGAATTCCTTGGGAGTGGCAGTTTCCCTTCGTCATATCGAAATTTGGTTGAAGCCAAATAGTAAAGTGTATAAAAGATATATACAAAGATCATAATTTGGGGATCTGAATTTTTACTTCATCGTGACAACAATTTTGTGATGACTATTGTGGTTCGTACACTAGATCATTAGAAGAACGAGACTTTGGGGGGCGATCGACATTACATTCGGCATACACGAACAGTCGCCATTTATTTTCCAAACTTAGCAACACACTTCTTGGCACACGGCATAATACCAAGTATGGTGTCTTCGAGATAGCAAAATATAATATGCTGAGACACTACATCCCTCCCCATGTTATTTGAAAACATAAGATTGTATTTGAACATTGTACTTCAATCCTTTTTGTGTACTTCCAATGAATGAATCCAAATAAACATTGATTTTTTTTTTAACTTTGGAGTTCTGTCGTTGGTTCATGCTTATAACAAAATGAATTTGGTGTTATTGCTTGAGGTGCATAAAATTCCAACTGTATGCATAAGCACTAAATACACAACTGTTAACTCAAACTTAACTATTACTAAATGAGACAGATACCAGTTTCAAAACACTACAACAAACTACTAACAAATTCAACCTCTTGGTAACTCGAGGTACTAAACAACTTTCAAACTCTTCAAGCTATAATTACAGATGACTTTCTGCTCTATTTTGATTGTTGTCAGTCTTTGGCTTAACCTTCTTGTCTTCAACGCGACGTCCTGCTTTGTTGCGTCCTGGATTTCGCTCATGGTCATCGTCTTGGGGACCGCGTTAACGCTCACATAGTTGATATGTTGGTAGGCAGTTTTCTCCTCGTGACTCGTGGGACTAGAATTCGCGAGCGGGTGTCGGGACAGGTAGTCAGCAGGGTTTGACTTTCCCGCGCGATAGCTCACGTTGAAGTCGTATTCCTTTAGCTTTAGCAACCATCTTTCGATCCTTGTGGGCGGCTTGCTGTGCAGGTTATTGAAGATGGTAACTAGCGGCTTGTGATCCGTAATCGCATCAAACGCATTCCCATACAGGTACAGGTGAAAGTGCTGGATGCCCCACGCGATTTAAAGGGCTTCTCTTTCGATTTGGGAGTATCTCTGTTCGACTTCAGTCAACGATCGACTTGAGAGTGCGACTACTCGCAGCTTCCCCTCTTTGTCTTGTTGAGCAAGCACAGCTCCTATACTAACTGGGCTTGCATCGATTAGCAGTTGCGTCGCTTTTCCGGGGTCATAATACGCGTTGGTGCATCCCCTGCTGTAAGTCGACGTTTGATGTCGCGTAGTAGGCTTCTCACTTCGTGGACACTAATAGGATCCGTCTCTTCAATGATTGCCTGAACTTACTTCGGCTCTGGGGACACACCATCAACGCTCAGCACATGCCCGAAGAATTCTACCTTTTGCTTGCTAAAGTCACACTTATCCCTGTTCAATGTGAGGTTGTTGTTACGCAGTCGTTTCAAACACTGTTCAAGCCTGACATTTAGCTCATCTTGTGATTGGGCGACTATCAGTATATCATCACTGATATTTAGCACTCCTGTCGAGCCTGCTGAGAGTGGTTTGAATGAGTCTTTGGAAGACCTCGGCTGCTGCGTTCACTCCGAAATTTATCCTCTTGTACCTGAACAAACCGATATGGGTGGAGAAGACAGTAAGAAAACGTGACTCTTCTGCCAGTTCGATTTGGTGGTAGCCTGCATTCAGATCCAACTTAGCAAAGTGAGTTGATCCATTTACTTTCGATATGATTTCATAGATCATGGGGGTTAGATGGTATTCACGCTTTATTGCTTTATTCAGAGCTCTCATGTCCACACATACATTGTATGTTTATCTGGTTTGGGCTCTATGGCTTTTTCACGACAGACACCCAAGGTGTTGGCTCGTCGCCAAGATCTTTGATGATGTCAAGGTCTAGCAATCACTGTAGTTCCTTTTCTGTCTGTGGACGTGGAATGAAATCTGTCGATGTGGCTGGGCCACAGCTTTACTGTGTCATCAACGTTCAACTTGCACGTCACCGCTTTGAGCTTGCCCAAGCCTTGGAACAGATCAGCGTATCTTGACACGATGTGGTCGTCAGACTGAATGGCGCATGTAATTTCGACGATGTGTAGCTCTGACGCTGTTTCGAAACTCCAGAGGGAGTAGCAGTCACCATTCACTACGTAGAATTTTGCAGACGTGCTACTGTTCTTGAATGTGAGCATCGGATCGAATGTACCGTGAATGTCGAGTGGTGCGTTGCTATTGTATGCGTAAATTTGTGCATTCTTGTTGTGACTGTAATAGCACAGGACGCTTCGCTAAGTGCTTGTAGCATTCAAAACTCATCATGTTGACAGATGAACCAATGTCTATCAACATACTGATATCGGTCTCCTGAAGATCCGTGCTCAATATGGTCTGCCAGTCTGCATTTCCTGGCCTAACAAAGACCTGTTGTAGTTCCCACTTGAGAGCTGACTACTTGCGAAGGTTCCTGATGTGCCGGTGGCACTGTTTCATCCTTGTCTGCTGTACTGGTAGGTGTTTGATTCAGACGCTTGGGTCCTGTATGGATGGTACTGGGGCCATGGTTTACGTTGTCCATGCACCACACCAGCTGCAGCTCTTTGCTGTTTTGTCAGATCTTTTACTCTCTTTGTCAAGTCATCTCCAAAAAGTTACTCACTAACTCGAATTGCTGGTTTGCAGAGATGCAAGTACTTGGCATTCGAGTCTGGCTTGATTTGTTCTTTGCGTAAGCAGTTGATCTCAAAATTTACATTTCAAAGCAACACCAGTGCATTCTGTTGAGTTTCTGGTAGGCTTTCAGGAGACAGGGTTTGTATGAATGCTGTGAGTCCTCTCGTCAACAGTTTTTGGACACGTTGTAGCTTTAGGTCGTGGCTTCTCTTGTTCACTTTGGGGAAGCACAGAGGGGTACAGTTACTTGGGGGGGGGGGGGAGGGTGTTTACCTACCCCCAGCTTCTCCGGCATATTCTCCTCGAGCTGGTGAGACATGTGGTATAGTGTCGATTTAGCCATATCCTTGTGTATATGTGTAGCACCACCAAATTTCTGCGCAAATGGGATTTCATCTCCAAGTGCATTATCCTCCTCTTCTTGGGCTGATTCAGCCTCTTCCATCATAGGGCATTTACCCATGTTCTCGGTATCGAGAGGATCAAAGTCGTCATGTATTGAGTAGCGGCGTTGCCTGCAGGCGTCGCCATCTTGTTCTTGGATCACGGTGGGTAAAACTTTGATTGTCGAAATATGTTACCACAATTTTGTAGGATTCTTTGAATGGGAGACAAAGGAGAATTTCTCTCTCAATGAAAAAGTTTTTCTTGGGCCAGTAACCCCCAAAACACGCCGAAATTAGTGTTTTGACTGCCGAGGGAAAGTTGCTTTCCGAGTGGATAATAAACATGCGGCAAATTGACTGCACATGCACGAGCGGGATCTTGAGTAATAACGATTGCAGAAATATGAAATACTGTGCACTCATGTTATAACAAACACAGTTATACCAAAATTCCAGTTACAATGAAACAAAAATTCAGGCCCCAACATTATCGGCTCTATGTTTTTTATTATTTATTTGTTCAGTTATAATGAAATTTCAATAAACGAAAGAAAAATGCTGGTCCCAAGGACTTTGTTTTGATGGGAGTCCACTGTAGAATAAGGAGTCAAGCTTGCCTTAGGTCAGACCTGACAGACTATTGAAAAGTACAGCAACTTTGCTCAAGGCTCTTTTCCCTTGACATTAGTAGAGCTTCTATTTGCCTACTGTTGCAAAAAGGGGAAAGCCTGGAATTGGTTAGGTTTTCAACTCCCGCAAGATCAAACTGTTGACCATACAGTGGCTTATGCAGCCCACTGCTGTGAAAGCTTAACAAATGATTATAGAGTTGGAGAAATAACAGCCATTCGTGTGGGTACATTCTGGATATTTTCTGATGCATTAATCACACATCTTCTATGATGAGGCTTTCAGAATAGGGATGCATTGAACACACAGTGACAGTGACATTAGTGCACAGGAAAAATTCTTTTATCTACAGCACATCATTCCAATAGAATGTTATGGTAGCACTGCAGAAATGCAATATGTTGCAACATGGAACATGAGGTAATATGTGTACCAGCTGGGCCCCGTTTCATAAAGGTAGAGCAACAGCGTCAAGTCCCCTATTCAGCGTCAACTTCCTCCCTGCAGCGTCAAATTGTAAACTTGACGCTGCAGAGCATTTCATAAAGAGTTGACGCTGCACGATCGACGTCAAAATGTCGCTGGAGCGACAAAAATTCTGACGCTGCTCAGTATGAGCGTCAAAATCTGTCCAAGGACATGCTGGAGCGACAACTTGCCATTACTATGACGACACAAGTAAGCTCAAGATGGCATACTTGGTGTTATTCCACAGGGGGCTGAGGAGGGAGAGGGTGTTTCGGGATAGACTAAATCCATTAGATTGCTAGGACGACGTTGACATGTTCAAAAAGAATTGTTTTAACCGTGGGAGAATTATGTACATAATCGACAACCTGGCAGGCCAGCTAGAACACCCTACCATCAGGAATCATGCTGTGCCTGCAAGCCTCCAAGTCTGTATATAGCACTGTGGTTTTATGCAACAGGGTCTGTGCTGGACAACAGTGCTGCAATGCACGGCATTAGTGTTGCAACCTGCAGCAGGGTGGTGAGGAGGGTGACAAAAGCCCTGTGTCAACTTAAAAATTAGGTTAGTTTCAATCATATCAAATTGATATCATTTATCTATGCAATGTTACCTAGAAACTCAAGTTTGAGAGTGTTCAGTGCACTGGCAATTGCCAAACTCAGCCCCTGCACCGTAGGCCTACAGGTAGAATGCTACTGTAGTTAAAATCTTGTGTAGAGGGCCTACATTATTCCTTGAATTTCTTGTCAAACCATGCATGCCTGCCAAATACGGATCAAATCACCTGTAGCTAGGGCTAGTTGTATTAAAGTACGATCTTTGATTGTACGCGTATCGGTACGCTAGTAAAATCAGACGCAGCTGTAGCTAGCTGCATGCACAACCCCCACCCTGAAACATTGTATACCTGCATGTAAACAAACACACACGCGCACAAATACGCTTATACATGTGTAAATCTGTAGCTCTCCACCAATCTGCTGAAGGGAGTGATCGACCTTGTACGTAATTGCCTGATCGTTCCAGCCAACACCACAGATTTTCTCAAATTTTAAAAATGAAATAACTTTAATTTGATTTAAAAAGTTGAATTATTTTGACTGTTATTATCACAGAACTAGTCCTTATTGATACGAAGTAAGTATAAGATAGCAGGGAATTATGATATTGGAATACTTACCGTGCTTGAGTTCAAGTGGTCTGATTGAGATGTATCTTTAACGATCGATGAATGCTGCGTATGCAGTCGAGTCAACTGTGGTATGCGCAACTGCGCGTATGCGGTACCATCAAAGCAGACGACATCAAAAGAATTACAAAAAATCACTGCAGCGAAAGTGCGCCTAATATTCTGGGGATTTCCCTGGAATTAGGCTCGTCCAAGATTTTTCATTTGTCTTGCTAGGATGTCAAGTTGACATCGTAATTTTTCCTAGAAACACAATTTTGCTATGATAGCAAGTTGACATTCCAGCAGGATTGCTGGGATGTCAACTTTGGTAGTTTTGTGAAACAGGGCCCTGGACACCTCAGTAATGCAGTGATTTTGCCTTATTTTGTTCCAAACTCAACGCTGAAGTCATAGAAATGCAGAAACAATGAACTTTCCTTCTGTAGGCATTTTTATCAGTTTTCAAGTCTTCATTATTCATGATGAATATGTGACCTTCAGGTTTCTAATGATATTGTTGGTAATAGAGCATGATTTATATTGTTTCATTGTAAAAAGAGCAGGAAGTATTGTGTTTCATTGTGAAATTTAACTGACCAAATCACTGATGCAGTGGATTAATGAGTGTCACTCCTGCAAATTATGTATTCAGGTTAGAAAGACGCATTGGTCTTTTGACAACCATGCATTTATGTGAGTAGCTTGATATCCCAAAGGCAAATTGATTAAAATTACGAGTACTGACAACTCACCGGCTACAATGCATATTCACAGTTTGATCATTTTCCATACTTCTTGGCAGCTTTTGTCAAATGAAATGCAAAGAATCCAGGAATCTAAAAACAAACTCTTCTTTGCTTTTTTGCTTTACAAGCAGTGCAGTTTAGATGCTAGCTTCCCAATGAATTTATGATTTGATCATATTCCTTTGTAAACCAAGTCAATACTTCTTGGCAGCTTTTGTCAAGTGAAATGCAAAGAAGCCAGGAATCGAAAAACAAACACTTCTTTGCTTTGCGAGCAGTGAAATTTAGATGCTAGCTTCCCAATGAATTTATGATTTGATCATCTTCCTTTGTAAACCAAGTCAATACTTCTTGGCAGCTTTTGTCAAATGAAATGCAAAGAAGCCAGGAATCGAAAAACAAACACTTCTTTGCTTTGCGAGCAGTGAAATTTAGATGCTAGCTTCCCAATGAATTCATGGTTTGATTGTCTTCCTTTGTAAGCAAAGTCAGTGGCACTCAATGCATATAATGCAAACAAGAACTTTCACATACATTTTAATTTCGCAAATCTTGGCTATTGCAAAATCCGCAGAATTAAAGTGCACACAAACATTTCTGGTTTTACAGTGTACTTCTTTGCTGGACAGGCAATGAAATTTAGATGCTAGTTTCCCAATGAAACAAATGCAGTTGTTCAAGAGGCAATTCTCGAGTCTTACACCGACTTGTAAAACTACAATTATTTTTGTGTCTGAAAATGAGTACGGAGTAATGTGGTTCACTTGTCTCTGAAATTAATCCAGAGGACTCGTGGAGGTTTTGATCATTGCACTGGTGCAATACATGAATGTATGTAAATATTTGTACTACAGTTTACCTAATTTCAAGATTAAATACAGGAGATCTTCAATATGACATTGTTGTTGTGCTGGTATTTCATTGGCAGTTTGAGCAAGTGTGTGTGTGTGTGTGTGTGTGTGCCCGCACATTAAGGATAGATAGATAGAGAGAGAGAGAGAGAGAGAGAGAGAGACAAACAGACTAGCAAACTGAAATGAGGAGTGGGACAACCCTTTGAACCCCCCCCCCCAAAAAAAAAAGTGTCTTGAAATTAAATCATAATATAATGAACTCACAACTGAAATATCACACAATGTACCATCCACATTTGCATTCCCCAGTTTATTTTACACTGCCATTCATAATACAAGTAACATTAGTGAGTTCCACAAATATGCCTTCTTCAACCATTGAACATGCAATCACAAAATGTGTCATTTTTTGTGACAACTTACACATCACATCATCCGATACCAGATCATCTTTTCTTGCACCTACGAAATAATTTCACAAGACAAAGTGCAAGGAGATACCTTCGACAAAGCTCACTTTATAACTTAACTTTGGAACATCTCTCAAGACTACCAGTGAATGCTGAATATACAATGGTGTGCTTGCATTATACATTATGTGTGTAGCGTGATGAAATTTTTGAACGTGGATGGATGTCGAGTACTTCCGTATAATATCTGAATGATGTTGCTAGAAATATATAGGAGAGTGGACCAAAAATATGCAGCACGATTACGTGGACCATCTGCATATACACTGTAAATATGACAACCAAAGAACGTCAAGTTTACAAATTATGTTCACAACAACACAAGTGATGGCTCCCAAAATGGGGGGAAAAAAAAAACACCTCGCCAAACATCAAATGTTACCATAATTAAGGAATGTCAAATTAAGTTTGTCTGCAAGAACTATGTTGGACTACAGCCGAAGTATGGGAAACATGTTCCAAGCTTGTCCATTCACCCCAACCCAACCTGTCAAACAGAAATGGTCGTACATGGTTAATTACACGACAGAGATACATCTGATCTGGTATGTGACTGAATACATGTCACAGCTCTTTCCCAGCAAACTTCCAAATTATGTTTGCTCTTAATCTGATGTCATACCAACAAAGTTTCATATAAACTTGCAGTCCATAACCACTAGTTTGTAGTGGCTGTTGTTTCTCCTAAGTCACCAGACAGCCTCATAAAGAACACGAGGCAAGGCATCAAAGCCTAAAACGACTTACTCTTGGAAACATAGTATGAAATTGATCACATATGAATGATGCATAATGACAAGACAAACTTTCATAACAATGTGTGGCATGCAAACAAACCACCATCTGGGACGGTTGCTTCATAAATTTTGAAGACTTGCTCATTCAAGTTTATTTCATTATTTTCATTTCATTTTCCCCCCTATCATCAGGCACACACTTATATAGCCTGGCAGGCATAGTTTCTGCCCAAGTATTGCAGTTAACAAGTTTACAGAGTTTAATATTCTATTTGTCTATTTGAAATTCATTACCCTCTGACCATCCTACAATTCTATTGACATTGTACATAAACAGAGGATTGAAAAGGCAAATCACATCACACATATCTCATCCACTTACTACTGGTACCAACAAGCAGTTCATGTGAATCAAAGTCAAGTGCAGTGACAGACTTAAATTATTGGGAAAGAAAAATGTTTAGTTGGTTTTTGTCTTTTTTTCAATTCAGATAATATATCTCACCCTAGCAGAGATGGAATTTTTGTAAAGTACCTCATCTTGGAACTTGAAACAAACAAACCGACTTTCAAAAATTGTGCTAGAGAACCAAGCAAGCAGTGGGGTAGGCCAAAGAGCCCGCCTGCAAGTTGTCAAGATCATCTTTCCTGTGAAAGCATAGTTATCCAATTAAGTTTTGCTTTGCAAGTAAGCTTAGCATGCATTCTGATTTTTTTTTCTTTCACAATACACAACATATTCAAATGGTTCAGTGAGTCTAGTTGTATTACAAATGTCTTTTGCAGAATGCTTTTTATTTTTCTCTCTCCCTTTTGTTATAAAGCTAAATGTGAAACAAGAAAGCTTACCATGCATTCTGATTTTTTTTTTTTTCCACTTCGACTGTAGTGGATATGACAAGTCAAACTTCTTTTTTTTTACCATACACAACATATTCAAATGGTACAATGAGTCCAGCTGTATTATTAATGCCTTTTGCGGAATGCTTTTTCTCTTTTTTTCTTATGAAGCTAAACGTGATACAAGAGTGTACATACTTCTCTTTATGAACACACATCTTGAGCTCATCAAATCTACAAGGCTCTATGAAACTGTTCCAAGAAAATACAATGTACCTGAATTCATCTCAACATAGTGTAATACATCAGCAACTTCCTCCATCGTTAATTCATGCCTGGTAAACATTACCTTTTGTGTCCGACTTCAAAAATATGTTTCAATTAAATCTATCATATTAAATACTGATAAACATACAAACAAAAACCAATCAAAGCACTACATGTAAACAGAACAAAAAGGTCACTAGACAAATACATAGTAGAATTTGCGCTGAACTTGATGTAATGACTGACTACTCGTCCTTAATCTGTACCATTAAATTGCTGAGCTATTTACATCATTGCTGGCCAGAGAAAGAAAGAAAACAATTACTTTACAATCATATCTCATAGGAGAAGATGGCAAGCCAAGTCAAATCAATCCTTCTCATTTGTTAAAAGTGTCTGATTACGATACTGGTACAGTCCTTGGAAACACTCCAATTCTCTTAAAATAATCATCACTCCTATTCAAGCCAGTAACAAGACTTTGATGCGGTCACCAACTCTCCGAAGATTTCTCATCCAATTTGCTACATCTGACCCGAAAGCCAGAGAAAAGGCATCGTGACTCTTCACACAGGGGGGTGTGATGCTTACATCAGAGGCAAGGGATGATGGGAGAAGGGGGTGCTGCCCTCAACGTTTCTTTCCCGGGGCGGGGGAAGCACCCCTGGATGAGGCCCTGGACGTGTCGGGGGTGTTATCATCGGTGTCCGAGTCATCCTGTAAAGTGAGGAAATAAAATTCAATTCAGTTCAATTCAATTCAATTCAATTCAATTCAACTCAATTTGACTCGATTAGATTCAATTTGATTCCATTCAGTTCTTTTTCATTTAATTCAAGTCCAGTTAATTCAATTAAATTCATATCATGGTTTATTCATATATGCATGAGAACTGGAGAGACTGGCAGTTGAGTTCACAGAAACGAAGCAAGGCAAAGTGTAATTATGCTATAAACTGAAAAATCTACACCTGTCTTCATCCCACTCAAAACAATATGTTGACCATTATATTTCCTTGATTCAAAAATAGTGCAAAACATTTTAACTGATGGCAACATTGCCATTAAAAACAGAATGCACATGGCAAGCCTCCACAGGAATCTTGGATAGTTCCAGGATTGTTACTGGATGAGCTGAATAAAAAAGAATGGAATGCTCACATCGTCACTCTGTTGCTGGCTCTCCTGGTCTGATTTCTCGTCATCATCATCGTCGTCGTCATCGTCATCGCTGACCACGGCCTTGCGTGGTGGTCGTCCTCTCTTTACCGGTTTCTTTCCCTTGTCTTCTCCCTTGCCCTTTCCTCCCTTGGCCTTGGACTTACTGTGCTGGCCTGGGATAACAAAATCAATACAAAGAATGATAAATGGATTCATCAAATGCTGCACCTACAATCATTGCAAGCACTGCATAAGTTGCTGTATAGATTACATTTCTTGTGATAATGCAAACACATTCATCACACCCCTTTCTTGCAAAGATTCTTGTAAGAGTTTGAAATTAGAAGTATTTGAACATGAATAGAGTTTCATTACTGCTTAACAAACAACCAACAAACCTCAAAACATATATTTTCGATGCAGATAATATGTTAACTGACATTTTTATAACCATACCAGGGCCCCGTTTTATCAAAAGATATATTCAATTATATATTTCCATACCACTCAGGTTACCACAGACTTATGATAGATATCAACTATATAATCAATTATAACTCTTCATAAAATGGGGCCCAGGTATTCATTCTCTACAACATACTATAAAGCCCATTTCCCCACTGACAAAAAGTTACAAAAGTTTCTGAGCTTGATGTTAACCTAACCCTAACCCTAGCATAGCCATCAGCGTTAACAGTTATCATCCATCCTTTTTCATTGAGAATTTTTCCTGCAAGTTCTCTTAGCGACGACACTTACTTTCTTCTTCCTCCTCATCGTCATCGCTCTCACTCTCGCTTTCCGACTTTCCTCCCAGTTGCGGCGGAAGTCGTCCGCCCTGCTCCAGGTGCTTGCGAGCCGTGGTGAAGACAGAATGCAGCACTATGGAGTCGTCATAGATCTATGCAAAAAAATGAGTCCAACATGTATAGAACATTAACTCTGTAACTGGATAAGTAATTAACACACTGCTCACAAAAAAACCCAAAAAAAAACACCACATTCACACACACACAAAAAAAAACAACAACCACACACTCAAACACACGCAAAAAATGATGAAGTATACCTTCCCATACAGTTGTGACTGCAACTACTAGTATGGGCATCTTTCACATGAAGAAAGTTACACGTGCCAAATCCATACAATCAATATGTGACCCGCTGCAACAAAAGGATCCGAAAGTTGGGGGAGGACAATTTTCTTAAAATAACATTACGTTATTCCCTTACTCTTCCACTTTAATGTCATATATAACATGACTCATGAAAGTACTCGGCGGCGGAGATGTGGATGATTTTATTTAGCGTTTCGAGAAAACCGCCTTCAAAGTTTTCCTCCGACGCTATCATAATCAAGGGGAAGCACGACAGTTTTCACCGTTTGACAATAAAAGGTACGCTCCTAGCAACCTCCGCGATGTTCATTCAAGCTTAGCGCCAGCGGTCTACGGACGACCAATCAGTAACCAGGATGCCACGCACTGACCAATGACATCACTCCCTCGTTGCTAGGGGCGGAGTCTAGCTGCGGCGCTAAATCCGAATCTTTGGACACGCTTCTGTTCCGTTGAAAGTCGGAAAATCACGGCCCAGAAAAATGATATTTTCTTGCCTTTCCTTTGATCATTTTGCTTCGAAACTTCGGCAGATGACAGAAGATACATAAGACTACAAATTTATGTCAAAAACAGAAATCCAAATGTTTTGACGGATTTTGATGATCTGACTTCAAACTCAATTTTCTCGGTTCACTCGTCAGCGACTTTAGGATCCTTTTGTTGTAGTGGGTCACATATGCTCAAGAAAGTTAAAATCTGTATATGAAAATTTCTTAACCTGTTGAGGACGAGTCCCGAGTATACTTGGGCAGTTGTCTATGGGAAATGTATGTTGTGGCAAAATCAAACCGTCCTCGCTGGGTTAAGCTTCCCAAAATTTGGTTGATGTGCAGTATCTCTTGTCAGGTATAAACTACCTTCAAGAGTTTTCTCTTTTGTTACTGATTTCATTTACTGAAACTGATTCAAATGGTCTGCCTTCCGTACGGCACACAAAGAATTTGGCTTCAAAAAGTGAGTGAGAATCTTTTTTTTTCTTTTTTTTTCCTCAAAGATTCTTGAGTATGTCCACATTGTTTCCCCCTCCTTTCAGCAGATCAACAATTTGAATGGCTGAATGATTATGACATCACAAATATAGTCATCAATCGCCACGGCAACAACACCCACCCGCGAGCCCTCCAGGTTGTAGATCTGGGCGTTCTGGAACATGAGGACGGTGTCCCTCTCCAGGTCGTCCAGGCTGCGGTACTTGTGCTGCCGGATGCGGTCCTTGATCTTTTTCAGGTCCATGGGCTTGGTGATGAGCTCGTAGTAGTCGGGCAGGGCCCGCTTCGGGGGCAGCTGGGCAAAGGGGTGCGACAGGGGGCGGCCGGTGCTGCAGGGGGTCAAGCATTGTATGGACCATTATACAACTTACCGATGAGGAGAAACCTTTGCTGGCTTGAGCATTCCGTGTCACAAAAGCTACTCGTGAACTTAAAGTAATAGGTAAATGTTAAACTGTACAATCTTACGTTCCTGCAAATGAAACTTCTTTCTTGCTCTCCTTTCAACAAAATACACAAAATTATGAAATGTCTCACTTTCAACTGCATTATCTAGTTCAGATACATAATGCTGCCAGCTGTTCGTATTTTTTCTTCATCCACAAGAAAAAATTGTTTTACAAATGGAAAATAAATGTCTGTTGTTGTTACTTTTTTCTTTCTTCTCTTTTCTTTTCCTGTAATACTACACAGGATGCTTGGAATATACAATTTTTCTGCTGGTGACCAAAAATATGATTTTTCCCTTCAAAATAAGTGTTCTAATGGAAGGTACACTTTAAGGTAACACTGTGCCACCACCACCATCACTTCCACCATCCCATTACCATCACCACAATTACCATCATCCCCATCACTACCACCATCATCACTACCACTGCCACCATCCTCATCCCCACAACCACTAACATCACCTTCCCCTACACCCATCAACACCATCAACATCACCATCATCACCACTACCACTACCACCACCATCACCATCAGCATCACCACCAACATCCCACAACTCCCGTCATCACCCCCATTGACATCAACACACCACCATCGTCACTCCCACCACAATCACCACCACCACCATCACTTCCATCACTACCACCACAACCACACACTACCTATATCACCCACACTGCTCCAACCATCAACCCCATCATCACAACCACTACAACCATCACTACCACTGACCCCATCGCCACCACCACCACCACAACTATCAATGCCATACAATGGACCATCAAACTCACCTGTCCTTGTACTTGGACATGACCTCCACCAACTTCTTCATCAGCTTGGTGAGGTGTGGCGGGTTGGGGGTGGGCTTCTCGGCCGGAGGACGCCCCCGCCGCTTCTTCGGCTTCTCCACCTCCATCTCCATTGGGGGTTCCACCTCCTCAACTTCCTCCTCCACTCGCTTCCGTTTGTAGCGCCTCTTCTTCTCCTTCTTGATCTCCTCGATCTCCTCCAGGTTTCCATCTTCGATGGCCTGAGAGAGGGAACAGCATGAGACAATAGTGATGGTTAGCCATCAAAACTGATTGTAAAGGGATCAGTTTTGGTTGAGACTTAACTTCAGGTTTCTAAATTTTTTTTTTGTGCGAAACCTCTTATGAAATATGAAAGAGCATCTCATTCCAAGAGGAATTCAATGTTTATTTGATGAAAATTAGTTTTGAAATGGCTGAGATATCCAAAACAGAGCAATCCTAGTAAAAGGTGGGATCCGCCTTTTATTATGATCGCTTTGTTTCACTTTGTTTTTTGATGTCTCAGCCATTCCAAAACCGATTTTCATCAAATAAACTTTGAATTCCTCTTCGAATGGTATGCTCTGTACTATTTTACAAATGGTTTCTTGGTATCTCCCAAAAAGTTGAAAGTCCAATCCTCACCTCCACCAATACTATACCATCCCTTCAAAGTGTCACAAATATTCACCATTATCATCAGCACTGCAAATGAGCCAGTGTGAAATAAAAAACAAAACTTGATTCAAGCAAGCACACTCTAGAAATAAACTTGCTAAGAGCCTTTTGGACTCATTTTGCACTCTTGCTGGTTGGAATCCTTACCAAGGGAATATGTTGACATATCTGACAAATTGGACCCTGATGGTATTTACATGTAGATCATTGTCAGGTAAACAGTATCTGAAGTTGCATACGAGGTCTATCCCTTGAGCTCATTTCCATGGCACGGAAAATCCACAGATCAGGCAATATTACACAGACACTGCCTTTCAAGAAGTGTAATAGACATGTAACTCTGCGAGTTATATTTTCTCCAAGAGATTTTCCTTATATGCAGCTCTGATGGGCAAATGCTGTCTTAAGGGGAATAAACTTGTATATAACTCCCCAGGGACTGTCAAGTGTCATATTAATGTAAAATGATAAAATGATATATGGACTACATGCAGTGTATACCGCCCTTTCTCCACAACATGGGGCAATATTGATGAATGGTGTATCGTGGACAGGCCTTACCCTTAGCCACTCCTTCTCGGTGAGCGTGTCGCTGTAGTCCACATCCTTCCTCTGCCGCGAGCCGCGCCCGAACAGCTTCTCCTCCTCCTCCTCAAAGGTCAGCCGCTCCACGTCCTTCTCGTCCATCACCAGCCAGCTGGGCAGCTCTGACTCCTCCATCAGCCGCGGCTTGCGGTTGGGGTCGCGGGCCTCGTTGCGCCGCCGCTCGATGTCCATCCGCTGGTAGATCTCAAACTCCTCCTCCGTCCGGGCTATCATCTGGTTCACTGTCTCATCGTCTGGGACCTCGTTCTCGTCCTGTTCGGTAAATTTTCAGAAGGGGGGAAGCAAAAACAAAAATTAATCTTCTAGGAAAACGATGCTGAGGCGATGTCACAATGGAACTTTGAAGAGTTTGGATTTTTCTATTGCAGACATTTGTCATTTACACACACAGGTAATGTTAGTAAATCCGAAACAACAATTTGCAGCAATTTCTGTGCTCTGCTACATGGTAGGACAAATTGAACACATGATCCAAGCAATTAAAATATAAATGCATGAATTACCCTATATATTTGACTAAGTTAACATTCCTGTTACAATATACAATCATTTCTAGATCTAACTAACCTTGTTCTGTGATAAAATCCTGACAGTATTCTGTGACAGGACACTTAGGTTATGTCAACAAAAAATGAAATACACTTTCCATCTTTTCTGGATGAAAAGTTCATCTCAACAGCAAACACATTAATAAAGAACACCCCAAATTACACTGTACATGCTTTTTGGTGTATCAGCCATGGTCTGTATAGCCAGAGCCCAAATGTAATATTTATTAAACTTTGCCAAGTTGAAAATAGCCCAACTGTGATATTCAATTTGTCACACATAGCGAAGTAGTAAAGAGCCCAAATGCGATATAGTCTGTCAAGTAGAAAATAGCCAAAGTGATTCATGTATGCACAGTAGAAGCCCAAGAAATCCCTCCAAAGCCATCACTGAATTTGAAAGAAAGGTTCTGACCTCATCCTGATCAGCATCTCTTTCCAGCAGCGCCCGGAGGTAGGCCCGCCTCTCCGAGTTGGTGGACTTCTGGTCAAACATGCCGGCCTGGATGACCTTGCTGTCCATGTTCATCTTCCATTTGGCCGCGGCCAGAATCTTCTCCTCCACACTCTGGACGGTCATCAGACGCAGGACGCGTACCTCGTTCTTCTGACCGATGCGATGGGCACGGTCCTGGGCTTGCAGATCCTGGGTGGCAAAAAAAAGGTGGGCAGCAGTGATGGTGAAATGGAAAGATAACCATGTAATGCACTACTTGATGTAAGATGTGAAATATGCTGACATTCAATTTTTGATCTTTGTATGTATAAATTTGTCTGTATATTGGTCGACAGGCATCTAGACAGTGCTAACTTGGTATCGGTGATCATCCTCCCAACTGCTGATATGACTTGACCTAAACAACAAGCCTATGCCTTGTCAATCTTGATTCTTTTTTACTTTAACGGAAGTAGAGAAAAAAAGGAGGTTTGTACAATGCCTGTAGCCTGTAATGCCACCACCCCATTACCTGGTGAGGGTTCCAGTCACTGTCGAAGAGGATGACGGTGTCGGCCGTCTGGAGGTTGAGCCCAAGACCGCCAGCCCTGGTGCTCAGGATGAAGATGAAGTATTGGCAGTCCGCCTCATTGAAGGTCTGGAGGAGGACACCGCGGTCATCTGCCTTGGTCGTTCCATCCAGACGCAGGTACTTGAAGCCTGAGGAGAATACAAGAAGCTCGCATGAATACTGTAAAACATGATATATTCGCAGCACAAAATTTTTGCGAATTGGAGCCGAAGGTCTTTTTTGTGGCATGAAATTTTCGCGAATTGCCACTGGCATTCAATGCATATAGTGTAGACGAGAACTTTTGCGTGCATTTTATTTCGCGAATATTGGCGCTCATGAAATTTGCAAAATTAGAATGCACGCAAACATTCCTCGTTTTACGGTATTTTCAATCAGCTACTGCAAAAGTGAAAACTTTGAGATGGAAATTTCTTTGCATTCTTCGCAACAAGAAGCCAACGCAAAACTAAAAGTATATGAATTTTTACTACCATTTTACTACCAATAACATTCTATATTTTTTTTAAGTCAAGGTAGGCATATTGCAGGAGTATCACTGCTGTGTTATTTGTAGTTTTCTTCACATTCGCTACTCCTGTCGTGTCAGTGAATTTGCTGTTGTTAAGTGGACCAGTTCCCTTTACTGTAGTGCTAGCTAGATTGTCATGATCATCCGCGAGATTAAAAAAATGCAAAGTTTACCTTACATGGCCAAGCTAAAGAGAATACTTGAATAAAAATTTCATCTGCTTTTGCAGTATATCATAGACACACATCACTTCTCAGGTTCCTAGAAGGAGTTCAGGTCAACTTTGCCTAGCATCAGGTCGATGTGACCATAATTTTATATATACAGTCTTACCTAAATTGTTCAATGTTTTGAAATGGTGTCAAAATGTTTACTTTTCGAGTCAGTTCATAAGGAACTTTTGCACTTGATTCGTTCCTAACTGAATAAATTACTAAATAAAGAGAGAGAGAAGCAGTGTTTTCTCACCTCTGTAGACAAAGAAGTCCTCCAAGATGGTCATCAGGGTGGTCATCTGGCAGAAGAGGAGGACGCGGTGACCGGTGGCCTTCAGCTTGGGCAGGATGCGGTCAAGCAGCTCAAACTTGCCGGCCACTCGGTACAAGTCGGGGCCCGAGATGATGCCACCAGACACACCCAGGTGCTCTGAAAAGGATTCCTGGAATCAAGAACAAAATACAATGAAATATGATACACCAAAGAACAAACACAGAGACAAAAGGAAAAAAAACCTTTCCCTTATCAGAGATCACAAAGGGAGACTTTGTACTACGGCATTCTTATTTATTTGCTGATATTGTCGACAATCACCAACACAGCATGGTTGAGAGAACATGCAAGAGAAACAAACAAGATGTGGGTGCAATAAAGCCACTTTACCATCTACTGCTGCTAATGTCACAGGTACAATCATGGCAAAGAGTGACAACAGTGTATGTGATGGTGCCAATATTTTGTCAGGTTAACTTGGGCCATTGCAGCATTGAAGTAAAACAGACATTTCTAGCTTTGTTCCATTTGCAAGGATATTTTCCATATCCCACTTTACTTTTTTACATTACCAGACTGTGAACTGTTCACACACTTTTGCTGCATTAAGAATGCATGCCTCAGAGACAATTTTGTTTTCAAGTGTAATTCAATGTACCATAAACCATTCTCTTAGCAGTGAAGAAAAATAGGAATCAATGATGTAGACAAACTTTTCTCTGTTGGAGTGGGGGAGGGTGGAGAAAGAGGAGGAGGAGGAGGAGGGAGTAAGGGGAAGCTGTGGGGAATCCCCCAGACTCACTCACCTCAATGTGCTGGAACATGAAGGGATGGTTGCAGATCTTCCTCAACTGCATGATGGTGTTAGTCAATGCCTTAGTGCCTCCGCGTCCCTGTTGATGCAACAACAAACATGACACTATGCACTCAGAAAACTTCTCCAGTGAAACAGAACCACTGACACAGAAATATTGGATGTGAAACTGATATAGGTTACAATTGTTCTAGGACTGTTACCTCATGGTGTTGACCTTCATTCATGTGCAATACTCACTGATTTACTTCATAAATACAATTTATGAACGTAGGCTATTAGATGGAAGTTTTTGGTGTAACATAACATCTCAGAGTTTTTAAGTATTTCCAATACCACACTGAAATTCCATAGTTGGCAGTCACGGAAGACAAGAATTTCTGGAATAGTCAAATGAACATGAGGCACTTTTCAAAACATGAGACATTTTAACTTTTGATTTATCAATTATCAATGACAATAAGATTACAATGCTATGCCTGTTTATACAACTTTATTTTGTAACTACATCTTGAACCATCTTTCATATCTATCATACAATTTCATTTAAGATGAATCTCTTGAGCACAACAAACTTTGGAGCAAATCTCTGTCTTCCCTGTGGTTGCATTACAGAAATTTGCGCAAGAAGTTGACTGAATGACTGTGACACAGTTTTTCTGATGGGATTTTCACCTTTTTGTCTTTCTCTGAGCCATCGGTCAGCATAATTCCCTTGGCCTGCATGTGTCTGTAGAGGAGTCGCTGCAGGGCCGACATGTCGCACTTGATCACATACTCCACCTGTATTTATGGGACATACATCAATTATTTATCATGAATATCACAAATGTTGGGTCATTCATTCATTAATATCACATATGTCAGTCATTTACTATTAGTGTCATTCTGTAACATATCCCCCTGGAATGCTAAAGAGATTTATGCTCATTTTTGCGCTGAAGTTAATATATGCAACAGTTGAAAACACTTTCTTGGTATGGAGTAACATAAACCACTCAATTTTGAAATCTGATTGACAGCAAAACTCGGATTCAAAGCATAAAATTTCAGCTTTGGTAATGAATAGCATGCTTCAATAAATGCAGCAAAATGTCATGAGCATGTCTACACTGCAGAAGTCTTTCTGCACAATCTTCATTCTCATTATGAACCATTACAAAAACAAAATAAAACAATCTTTGATGCTTCCACATTGACAAACTTTACAAGTCTTCTTAGGGAACAATTGATATGATGCATGGAACACACTTATGTGTCCTAATGGATCACAATCCCATGATGATGCAAAACAATCAGGCCATTTTCCCATGCTCCTATCTCATCCATTCCCCAACCCAACCCCCTTGAAAGTGATAGTGAAACTTGAACGTGACCAACCTTCTCTGGCAGCTGCGACTCCACCTCCTTCTTGAGGCGACGGAGGAGGAACGGCCGAAGGACTTTGTGCAAACGACGGATGATCAGGATCGTCTCTTCCTCGTTCAGCTCAACCTGGAAGATTAAGAGCACCTTAGTGAGAATAAAACGTCTCTAAGTGTGTGGAATGACAGCTAATACACCCCACTCAAGAATTTGGAAGAGGTGTTATACTTACCATAACTCATGTACGCACTCCTAGCACACTTTTTCCATATCTCTAAGTATCACGGTGTTCAACGAGAAAGGGCATATGCCACAAATATACAAACAGGCTTGCAGACAAGTCAAACAGATACAAATGGTGGGGATTCCATAATTGAGAGCACCAACACTACTAAACAAGCAAAGCATCACTGACTTATTTTTTCCTGTCTACATGCACGACACAAATTCTTCCACTTGAAAAGCCCTTTATCTGTAAGTGCATGGATGTCTAGCAGTTAGCGCCACTTAATCGGTGACACAACATTTGTTCTCACGACAATTGTTCCTGTCTTATTTTCTCCAAGGACTTAATGTTAGGGTTAGGGTTGTGATAGGGTTTTAGGTTCAGTTTGACATGAGAATTAGGATAAGAGTTAGGGTTATGTTTGTGGGTAGAATTTATGTCTGGCTTAGCATGCAGATATTCATGGGAGCAATTGTTGTAGGAGCAAATATCATGGAACCTACTTAATCACACCAGTTTTAGTACATGACAATATCAAATTATTGGCACAAGCAGACCAGCACTGTCGTCAATTTGCCCACTTTTACATGGACATCTGTTGGACAAAAATCTCTGCAGAGAAAGAAGGAAAAAAAGGATATTTTTTGTAAAGTTAGACTGCTTGCCTTCTCTCCTGTAGCGGCAAAGGGGGCGTTGAACCACTGCTCAAAGGTACTGCAGGACTTGAAGATGCTGGGTAGGAGGAAGTTCATGAGGGCCCAGAGTTCCGGCAGCTTGTTCTGTGGACGACACATCATATACAAGGCACTAATTGGTCAAGCCGCTAGCGGCATTACAGAACTATTTAGTACAAGTACTCACATCTCACAAATGCACTCGTAGCCTGCGCAGTTCCAAAGATGCTTTTCTTTTACAAATCTCCAACACGCAAAACAAATTTAACATTAGGAGGCTAAGCATTTGCTTGTGCAGCCCCCAAACTGTGAAGTAGAAATAGGACCAACAATTGTCTTCTATCCACGGACTTTCCGGGTGACATATCAAGGAATTCACTATGCTTAAAGGCTGATGGCGATGCAGAACATCTACACATCAGGGGGGCATTTCATGAAGCATTTTGTCCGACAAAGTTGTCGGACAAATTTGCTCTCAGCCAATCAGATGCAAGGATTTCAGTAGCTTGTAACAGCTTGTCAGAAAAATATCTGACCAAAATGCTTCATGAAACGCCCCCCAAATGTGATATATGTTTAGATCTAACCTCATAATTATTACTTCTCTCAATACCAAAGAACAGGACTGAGCATCAGTTACAGTAAAACAAACGTAAAAAAAAAACTGCAATGATAAAAACGACAGAATCTTTAGCTTGAATACATACACAATTCATTTCATATTCCGACCCATATGTCTATGACGGTAATATGATGAAAACATACATGCTGGTCTGAAATAGATGGACAACATATAAAAGGACATGGGAGATTAAACACTCAGAAATTCTCAGATGCCTGTGTGAAGTAAGGGCTGCAGGTAATCAGTGCTTGGTACACCATCGATCAAAATCAATCCAATCGCCCACCACACATACACACACACCAGAGGGCAGGATCTGGATGGTCAACATACCTGGAGGGGTGTTCCCGTCAGCAGGAGTCTGTGAGGCGAGGTGTAGTGGGTGTTGAGGATCTGGGTCAGCTTGCAGTGGTGGTTCTTCATGCGATGACCCTCATCCACCACCATGTGCTTCCAGCGGATCTAAAGAGCACACAAGGAATGATGAAACATGGTAAAGAAGCACTGTTGTATGAAAAGCAAAGAACCTGTGTACCCGCTGGTCTTACACGGATGACATAGTTTCTATATAGCATATATCTGATTCATTTAAAATTGACTGAAGTATCCACCAAAAGATAAAATATTCTCCATTATTTCTTGCACCAACTGCTGAGCCCCACTGAAGACATGCAGTACTTGGGGAAAATAGTGCCTCTAAGTTATCCAGTGCTTGCATAGCATCAACATCATGCAAAACATACAGATTTCTTTTATATATGCACTTTATTTTGTGCTGGTATTATTTTAGCAAATTAGCAAAGTATATTGTCAACAAGGCAGGGAATCATTATCTGTGTTTCTGTCAAAAGAGATAGTGCAAAATTATCATTCCTGATCACTGTGATTCTCCATCCCCACTTCAACCATAATCAAAATTGTTTTACAAGTCCAGAGTCGCAAAACATTATGCTCAAAACACATGGTATACACAGCGCAAATCACATTACAACCAATACAGTACAGACGAATTTCCTTTTTAAAAAAGTGAAAGTTCAGTTCCCAAAATTATCATCTACATAGCTTTATATACTTCTATTGTTCTGTTATTACAAAACTTCACTAAAATAAAAGGAATCTGCCAGTCCCAAGGACTCGTTATAATGATGGACACATGTACATTATGCCCAGAGATTTGAAAAGTCTTGATTATTTATGTCAGCTGCTGAAGAGAGATTCTGGATCACTGCCGCCGTCTAACCTTGGAGAGAATGCTCTTGTCCTTCATGACGTACTCGTAGGTGGTGAGGAGGACATTGAACTTGATGGAGCGCAGACTCTGGGCAATCATGCGGCGAGCCTGGGGAAGTCCCTTGTACAAGATCTTGTTGATAGAGGGCGCCCACTTCTCAAACTCAATGTTCCAGTTGGACAGCGTCCTTGAAAGGAATTGACAAATGTACGCACCGTAAACCTATGGATACATTAGCAGTGATAGATATACATTGCCCTACTGAGTTCTCAAATGAGAGAGAAAAACAAAATATCTATGTAAAGATATCTTGTAGGAAACAGAAATTATAATCAAGGAAAACAAAGACTCTGTTTAACATCGCGGCGGCTAAATCTAAGATGCAAATGTTCCACTCTGCTGACTGAGCTGTGTACGATGTTCAAGTGGGTGGAAAATCACTATAAAGAAAATAAAAGTTGAAAATTATGCAGTCGCTACAAAGTTATCCATGCATAAATTTCAAAATGCTAAGAAAAAAAACATTCACGGAACAGTTTCTTTTGATGCTTCTGATAGGAACAATTGAGTACGAAAAATTTCTACATTCTAAACTTATTTTTATTCAGCATTTCGTTATAGTTTCAAACCATGACTCGTTTCACAGCTTCATTAATACATAATATCCATGACACAAGCACTATATACAACTACGCGTCTTAGATATTTGAAATAGGGCACATTGTTAAACGCAGGAAATTACGAAGAAAAGTTGTCCCAACTTGCCCAAATGGACGCTTGGGTCCAAGGGCCCAATACAGGCAAGGGCACACGCATCTCACTTGCATGAAGGTGACATTTAAATGCCCTCCATGAGGCAAATCTCTCGTTTGAAGAAGCTACATCCCTGTAGACAATGCCAGTGTATATCTTGGCAATCAGGGACTTAAAAACCAAAGATATAAAACACCTGTTTCTTGACCCTGGCCTAATCTAAGCATCAGTCACCACCACAGCAGAGGGGGGGGGGGGGGGGGGAGGGGGGGCACCCGCGAGAGGAGCAGATTGTTTTGGTTTTGGCATGGGCTATGTAGCTCCATGGTATACATGCAGGTGGTCGATCTGTGTACGCATGCATTGTCAGCATCGGCAAACTTCTACAATGCTCTCCTTCTTATTCCTGTATTTTCGTTATTTATGGGTCAAATTTTTTCGTTCGAAATTTAAAACGGATGACCATAGAATTTCTCAATAGAATATAAAATTGAAAACTTTAGAAAGAATAGAGAAAATTGAGTTCACTTTGAATGGTCTGCCACAGGCAGACATCCTTATCATGCTGTTATGTAATATGACAGCTGTTGTAGTCATTAAACCCTGGCTTGGCCTCCAGGTTTGCCACGCCTGAGTAGAAAGTTATTTTGCAATGGGCAAATACATATCCTCCCACTTCTCAAACGAGGACTCGTTAGGGGGGTATAGCACCCCATCAGCTTCGTTTGCCAATGAGGTCTCGTCTCAGACGGGGGTTTGACGGCATGTCGGCAAGTCTGTAACACCCTGAATGGTGGCGCTGTATACTTACGAGAGCGGCACAATGATGAGGAAAGGTCCGTTGACCTTCTTCCTCTCGATTAAGTGACACATGAGGGCGATGGTTTGAATGGTTTTGCCCAGGCCCATCTCGTCGGCCAGAATTCCGTTCAGGTTGTTGTTGTACAGGGACACCAGCCACTGCAGACCCTTCACCTTTGTTGTTCACGAGGACACGAATAAAAACCAAATATTCCATAAGTGGCTTCAAATGGAAATTACCTTGATGATACTTGTGAAATTCATGTCAATTTCTCATATTCAGATCCTTTAGTATTGGAACATAACACGGAAATTTGGTTTTGAAAGTTTCATGCTGGGAAAAAGGCCATCGGCTCCAATTCACAGAAAGTTTCATGCCGCGAATGTTTCTGGTTTCACAGCTTACCACTGCAAAGTGTCAAGAATAGTGAAAACTCTACTCCAAATGCAAACTGATTTAAAACACAGTAAAATCAATCTAAACACAACAGTCAGTTTCACTGCATATAAAAGAGAAAGATGTCATGAATTTGTACAATCTTAATACTGTAGTGCAATGCTGACACCAGGTGACAATCACATGTGTGAATTTGACCAAACGGCGCAGTTTGTTCCCCTCAGCATGACTTTGTACAGTTTTCATTGGAATTTGTGACATGCTGCCTTATGCCAGTTTCCCCTCTGCCTCTAACCTGGTATGCCTTGAGCGTTCCATTGACCAGCATATCTGGCTGAGTGGTGACGATCTCATTGACGGAGTGGGCCATGTTGTAGTAGCCCTGGCCACCGGCAGATGACTCTGTCTTGTACTCATCATCATTCACAGCAGATTCCCTGCACAGACGAAAGTCAAGTATGAGGTTAATGTGATCTTTCGAAGAAAAAAAGGACAAGATGTGTGATTGGAGTGAATAAGAAGGGCAAGCAGAAGTACAGTGTACTTCGACAAAAATTGCAATTAACTTCCCCAACATTCTTTCTAAGAGATATGAAAATTCACATGAAAAGAAAAAAAAGAGGAATGGACTGGGTCCTTCTGCCAAAGCAACAACCCGCGAAGATTTCACTTGATTATAAGGCTCTCATTTCACAGCCAAGGGCAATACACTGACAAATTTACACACTGCGGTCTATGTAAGCACCCAAATTCCACTAAACCACAATGCCAATACATTTGAAGCACAAAGAATTCCTAAGCAATATATGTTGCCTTCCTCTGCACACATAGGAATAACAGTTATGAAATTTTAAAAAAAAAAAAATCCCATCAGCCAAACAGAGACATCTCTATAATTGATATCATTAAAAAAAGAAAAAAAAAGACTCAAATCATTTTCTGAACTCCTTGCAGTCAATTTAGACAGGCCCACTAGAATGCTTGCATGTCTTACTGGATAATCTCCTTTGCCGTCTTGTCAGACATGTCCACATCAACTCTCGGGATAGGGATGGGCTCTTCGATTGGCTTCTCCTCCTCCTCCTCCTCTTCATCCTCTTCATCCTATGAAAAGACGGACAGATCAACAGACTTGACTATGACACAAAGCATGGGTTGATATTGAGTAGAAAAAGAAATGCAACAATTGCAGGGAAAGTGTGGCAGAATGTGACTGAGCTAAAAATGGTCGACCTACACAAGAGACATGCCCCAATTAACCTGATCCCCAGCCCCCTCCAGTCCAACACAAAGAGATTATAACTTTGTCTTCATCTATACAGATGGTGATGTGTTCAAACTTACACAAAATCGTAGCGCTTGTACATAAGATATCCCTTGTTGCACAACAGTGCAGCTGTACAAGCGAGGTGAGTCTAAAGACAGAGGAGATGCCTGGTGTATGTTTATTTTTTTTCCTTATCAAATATCGATCATGAGGTCATTTTCATGAGGTTCCTAAACGTGTCCCTATTTTTGATCATGAACATTAGATTTAATTCAAGAATTTGGTAAGATTCTTGCCCTGGGCACAATTCATGGAAAGAACAGCTAAAAAGTTTTAATCCATATTTCACAATTTGTTTCTTCGGAATCTCCATTCTTTTTTGTTTTTTGTTTGTTTGTTTTTTTTTTTATATTTTGACTACTCTGCTTTGTGATGAAGTAAAGCTCACCTCTTCTGACCCACTCTCTTCCTCGTCCGAGCCCTCATCCCGGGGAGCGACGGCGTATCCGGGGTTCATCTCCAGCCACGCCTCCAGCTGGTTGGCCTTGGGGGCGTTGTCTCCGGACAGCACCTGGCCAGTTTCTGTATTCATGACGGTCACCGGCATGTCGCTTGACTGGCTACTCTCATCCACCAACTGCACCAGGGGGGTGGCAAATCATACGAACGGCCAGAAAATGAGTGTTGCTATGGCAACCTGGCTCACTTTCCATTTTTTCTTTTCTCACATCAGTCTTGGAGCTTTGAGACTTGCATCAATGTTTTAATATTCTGCAAAATCTAACTGCCTAGACTCCGACAGAAAATACCAGCACTTATTTTTCTTCTACATTTATAAGTCTCTTGTATCACAAGCATATAAACACCTACAGGATAACTATTTCAAAGGCAATCATATCTATCTTTCATCTTCTCTAATTTTCTGTTCAAAACTTCAAAACTTTGACACAGTTTTTGCTTACCAGATTAAAGTAAAGCTACAGGAAACATGCCAAAAATGAAAGGGATCGTATAGTTTTGGTTGAGACCTAATTTCAGGTTTTTAACATTTTTTGGTCAGATTATGAGAAACCTCTTATGAAATTTGAAAGAGCATGTAATTCCACGAGGAATTCAACGTTTATTTGATGAAAATTGGTTTTGAAATGGTTGAGATATCCAAAACAGAGTGATTCTAGCAAAGTGTGGAACCCACACTTTACAACGATCACTTTGTTTTACTTTGTTTTTGAATGTTTCAGTCATTTCTTGGTACATTGTATCTCGCAAAAAGTTAAAAGCCCAATTCTCATCTCCATCAATACTGTACCATCCCTTTAATCTTAACATTTGACAATGATCTAAACTTCTCCAGTTCACTTATTAACAAGCGAAAAAAAGAAAGAAATACAAATATAACTTAAAAATCAAAACAAAAAAAAAAATTTATCAAGGAATCTGATCGCACCAAAAAAATCCCAAATATTTCTAGTCTTTCATTTTTGCAAAACACTGGACAGTTCTAGTTGATCTCTACAACATATCATCAATTTTTACAATGACATGGAAAGAGAATGATCAATTTGCAACTAAATACCATAATCATCTCACAGTTTATGGGGAAATTCTCCAATAGATAAGAAAGATAGGTATGATAGAAAAGAAAAAGAAGAGCAATAATCATGTGGGTATTTTGACATTATATCGACTGAAGAAGAAAGAACACTTACTGGCTTGAGACAAATAAGAGAAATTAATTAAGTGTATTAGAAACAGTTTGAATCAGTAAAATGAAAAAGGTTAAACCCATTCACAAATATTTAAGTTAACACAAATGAGTGACATTAAAATCTACAAGCATACTGTCAGATTGGAAATCACTGCAAACACCAGAATTGTGTGGACCATGTTTCTGGCATAGGAATGAGTCAGCAAACCCTCAACACAGGAAAATACAGAAAGCAAACTATTTACATTGACATGCAGACTGACAAACTGACAAAGAGAACGGACAAACAAAGAGAGAAAAAAAGAAAAAAAAAGAACTCAATTATAGTCTTAGAGGAAGTTTTTTTTCTTTTTCTTGTATGGATGGATGTCTGAGATCAAGGATGGATAGAAGGTTTGGATGGCTCACTGGCTGAGATGGGAATGGATGCAGAAGTGTGAATGGATGGATGGATGGATGGATGGATGGATGGATGGATGGATGGATGATGGATGAATGGATGGATGGATGGAGAGAGGGATTGAGGGAGGGATGGGACAAGAGAAGGACAGGTCTGGTTGGAAGAGGACAAGGTGGAAAGGATGGGGTAGATGGATGAACTCAAAACTCACCCCTTCTCTGAGGGCTTCACTGGAAGAAGGCTCCTATGGCGGTTTGGGGGGTGGAGGAAGGAGAAACAGAGGAGTGAGGGTGGTGGATGGTGCAATGCTCTTCTCGGACAAAACACATTTCGACACGAAAACTGGAGTGAAATTGACTTGCCTCCAGTGGGGGGAAAAAAAAATAAACAAAAAAGTCACATTCCTTCATGATCACACACTTATGTGCAGAATGGCATCTTATGAGAAATAACTGAGAGAATTATTTTTGCTGTCCCTAATCTAAAGCATGATTCAAAGAAAATTGAGAAAAAACTATGAATTTTAAATTTGGACATGCATAACTGCACATGGATGTACAGGAAAAGCCTACTCAAAACTGAGTGTCTTGCTAGGTAGGTCCCCATTATCAAGAATTTTGTAAACAATATGAACATCAATTCGTATCTTTTAATGAAGTTCATCACACCAACACAAACATAAATGTACATGTGTATTCACAATAGAGTGTGTATCAAGAATCAGAGCCACACAAATTTTCATTCCCAATTATTGCATTCCGAATCAGTGTGTTGGGAGGTACATAGAGCTAATCTCATGATGACACTGTCAAGCACATGACTAAAATGGAACATGAACATCTCATTTTCATTGATACATGTTCAAAGCCTATAAGATATCAGCATCATCATTGCAAAAGTGCTTCAACAGTCCACAAATCAATGGAAGGGGCAGATGTTTGCAACCTGTCTTCTTGCTATTTAATCCATGATGCCAGAATGCTGACTGCTAGTAAACATTTGTGTCACTTTTCCAACACAACAGTGATGACATCAGGGCAGGAATTATGTTATCCATGGTCTCAGCATGAACCGAAAAGCAGCGCACACATCATCAAAATGCCCTCACCTGATACTAGTGAGTTCTAAAATGTGAATCAACATGCTAAACAATACAATTAACACAAGGTTATAGAAGGTTTCATGCAAACATATTTCAACAATCAATGCAGCACAGATAGCACTTACAGTAACCTATTGTTTACAAGGAAAACAGATTGTGACATACAGTTGCATTGTTATCTTTCAAATCACACAGAAATGTGGACCTCCGTTTCTCAACCACGCGAAGCTATGCAGTGCTCTTTTACAGGGAAAAGATGCCAACTCAATATCAGTCACATCCAGACTAGTTACTGCATCATTCGCACTCAAAACATAAAACCCAACAAGAATATGAGACACGGGTATAAGCAAACAAGTCTCTAGTAATTTTGCACAAAGTCATCTCACTTATCAATTTTGTGTGAAATGAATACTCTGAAACTATCATGCTGCCTTGCTCTGTGCTCCCTGCCAAAGGCAGCTGATCGTTGCCGACCTAACTAGCCCATTACGTAAACTCGGCACAAAATACACAAACTGCGGCATGCAAAACATGACGGTAAAACATATGAAAGGAGCTCAATCATTGCCAAAAAAAAAAATGACATCTGGTCAAAACATGGGAGGGGCAACTTGATTTTGAAATGTGACATGAGTTTGGACTGCATGGTGTGACAAAACTATATTGTGGGGAGGGGGTAAAAAGTCCATTGTGTTATACATTCATGAGACATTTACAAGGCGTGGTTTGGGGCAGGGGTCGAGCTTACCCGCTTCTTCTTCTTCTTCTTGTTCTTCTTGCGCGCCTGCTCCTGGTGCTGTTTGACCAGCTGCGTCAGGCTCTCGATGTACTGGTCAGTCTGGGAAAGCAGGTAGGCCAGACGCTTATCCTTCTTCTCGTCAATCAGTTTCCTGTATCCCTCCTCGTCCTCGGCCTGGCGGGTTAAATGTAGAGGAGCAAATTTTTTAGGAGCGAGTTTTTGTAGGAGAGATTTTTTCACTGTGCGCAGAGAACAGGGAAAGCAGTGAAACCTCAATCATCTCAAAAGACATGTGGAAATTCTTCTCTAGATTGGCGTATACGAAGGAGAAGCTTGTATGTATGTAAAACCAAGTACGAGAACTTTGCAAACTACCAAAACATCTTCAAAACTATACTGGTCAGTCTCACATATTGCACACTTTATCTCCAGATTGTTATGTAACCCCCCATCAGTTTTCCACACACGTCATATCTGCACACTGTGGCTACCAACCAGTTAACATACATTACGCACCAAGTTGTCACATCACCCAGCATTTATTTGATTCCTGAAAGGACTGAAATTTTGCAGTAGTTATAATCAATATCTCACTTGATGTAATAAATTAATTAAATCCTCTCCATACAGTCTGAGTTGAATGGCAAGTGCTAATGGGTGGATCTACATATTATTCTTTGATGTTACCTTTTTTCAAAATAGCACTGCTGTAGTGACAGCAAACTACAATGTTGGACTTCATAAATATCCAAACTGTAAAATGGTTAGCAGGAAAGTGATTTCTGACCATCCATGTCCAACAACGTACAGCGATGCACCGATACTTAACAGAGTGATCACGAGCTGTATGGAAGGGTGACACAACATTTGCTCCTGCAACAATTGCTCCTGTCTTATTTTCTCCACGGACTTAGGGTTAGAGATAGGGTTGTGATAGGGTTTTAGGCTTAAGTTTCATGTGAGGATTAGGATAAGGGTTAGGGTAATGTTTTGTGGGTAGAAGTTATGTTTGCCTGAGTGTGCAGCTATTTAAAAGGAGCAATTCTCAGCATTGCCAATGCGCAGAAAACTTCTGCACAAGCTGAGGAGCCCTGTCACATATACACTGTGGGATTCCTCGGTGCCATTGTCGCTTCCGGTTGTCTCGCGCGCGTCACAATTCCCATACGATTCAATGGAGTTATATTTGTCTGCTTTTCCGTTGTTACTCCTTTTTTCTTGGCTATAATTCAGTTTTAAAAGAGTTGAAAGTTTCTAAATTTTACTGATTTATTGTCACTAGAGTCATGGTTCACTACTGCAAGGCTTCAATGTGCTGGTCATAAGATGAAAAGCAACAAAATCTTCAACAAAAAATATCCCTGGATAAAGACAGAATATGACCTGAGTGCATGTGCAGCCCAAACCAGGAAAAGTTTGTCCCCTGAGCTATCCCACAATTCATCTAAAACACAGCTCTGCACATGGCACCTAGGTACTGGCGATACCGAGAACTGTCGCAGGAGCAAATGTCGCGGAACCGTATCAAAGACACACTCAGCTGGACTTACCATAAGGCGGCGCATACGCTCCTTCTCGATCCTCTCGTTCTCCTTCTTCTGCTCACGCTCCGTGTTGGCGTGGTACATCATGACCGCCCGGTTCAGCTTGGTGATCTTGGACTGGACGCTGCGGTGGAACTCGCGGAAGTCCTTGGCATGCTGGATGACGCTACTCAAGTATTCCTAAAAGTGTAACCAAACCGCAAAAGGTAGAATACAGTGACTTCCTTGTCACAGGTTTCTTCTGAATGATATATCTCAATGTATAGCGTATACATTTTGTACTTCGACTGAGATGAACGGCAGTATATGCCTGACAAACTTCTGCATTAAAAAATAACAACACACTTTAACACGTGCTTCGAGTCGACACTGACAGAGGACAAAGCAAACATTTGACAACCTTGGATCATATACTGATATTTGTGGCTGGACATCTCTTTCTCTTGCACATGACCAGTTTTCAATGTCGGGGAATTAGAATTGGCACAAGAGAGAAAAAAGAAGTGTTCCCCAACCCTAAATGTGCCTTCTTCACTGATTGGCAAACACAATGGAGTACATTCTTGGAAGATTTACACGGCACATTGAATTGCTTTCTTCACAGGTTAGCACATCTATCTGGAAAAAAAAAGTGATCAATTATTAGGCACTACCTAATCCCCCCTCCCCATCCCAATTGTTAACCCATGCCTTCTTGTTGGACTGAGGCACATTGCTACACCTGAGTGGGCTTGCTAATCTATAACTACGTCATGTTTGGATGGATTACTGGAGTGCTGAAAAAGCAGCTTGGCAAATTAAAAGCCAAGTGTCTGGGCAAAATATAAAAGGATTACTTAATCAAAGACGAACCTGGTGCTTCTGTCGACGCTTGCGCTCCAGCTCCAGCTTCTGCTGCCGCTCCAGGCGCTCGGTGATGCGGGCCTCGCGCAGCGTCTGCTTCTTGCAGCGCTTGTATGCCTTGATGTTGAGCGCGGACTCCAGCGTGGTGTCCTTGCGCATGCACGCCACCACGTCCTGCCGCAGCTGCTTCTGGAAGTTGAGCAGGCGCAGGGCGCGCAGCTCGATGGTGGCCTTCACCCGCAGGTCCTCTGACAGGTTGCCCGGGATGTTCTGCAGCTCCTGGATGCGGTAGGCGATCCTCGCAGCAACCCTGCCGGAGATGAGTTATCGTTAAAGACAAATCAGAAGAAAAGGATCGTTGCAGTTTGTCAATCAAAATGCAGAGTACTTAGGATCATTTACAGAGTATTTGGTCATGGCAACTGTGCAAGAATGGTCACAACTACTCATGAATGCTGGCAAGTATTATTCAGCAATATCCTAAACTGTCCGTTTATTCCAAACAGGCGACATTGGAAAGTGTTTGTTTGTTTTTAATGGCCCCAACATGCATGTACAGACAATCTGTTTGGAAGAGTCTATCATCAATTTCTTGTTGCTGGGTTTTTCTGGACTCTATCAATATGCCTCAATAATGTTTGGCATATGGCCGAGGTGAGAATAAAATACAGTGAGGATCCCTTGCTACGGTAATCCAAATGAAATCAGTTAATGAAGGTTACGTGCACCACGACAGCAAGAAGGCAAAGAAGGAGGGATCAACCAAAGAAAGCAATGTAGATAGGTGAGTAGATGAGTAGTGTATAAGACATTCCTCCTCCCATACCTGTTCTCTCTCTCCTGGAGAATCTCGACAGGGTCCAGGCCCTTGGGCTTGGTGACGGGCACCTGCCGGTTCTGCTTGGCCTGCAGCATGAGGACCGTGGTGATGTTGGAGTTGGGGTGGGGCAGGGGTGGCTGAGAGGAGGGGGGCTGGCTGGAGCTGGTGGGCGGCATGAGATGCTGGGGCATGTGGGGCGGCATCTTCTGGTTCTGCTAATGAAAATGGAGCACAGCATTTGATATGATATAAAGAGGTGTACACTACACTCCTGTAACAGACACGATTATCACAAATCCTCATTACAATAAAGTAATTCAGGTCCCAAGATTATCATCTATTTATCTTTATACACTATACCATTTAGTTCATTATGAAATTTTGATACAGCCGAAGGAAACTGCCCGTCTCGAGGACTTTGTTTTAACAAGAGTCACCTGTATTTCCTTGTAATGTACATTCAATCTATATATGTAAAGGCACACCTCAAATATCACATATTACATGAGTTAACATCTAATTTTCAAGTGTGTCCTGATGATGTTTATTCAGTCTAGCTACACACAAAAAGATTCCAAATGAGAATGAGATTGAAACACCACAAGAAGTCAATACATGTTGCTTTAGTTCTGATTGAAGTGATGGGGCTCTTCAAAGATACACATAGAAATAGGCTGCAATATCCCATCGGTCGTATTTTGCTCTCGATATATGCATTGGTGGGCTAAGAAAACAACTATGGGAAATAAAAACATCCACAAACATGGTATTAAATTGCAGTATAGATGATTGATAGGATTCAGAAAAATTCTTCACTGACTTGTCAAGAGGATGATGGCAACAGAATGGAAATCAAACTGGTTTAATGAAATTCCTCATCTCTGCACAAGTGAAAGACGATGACTGGTTTCCATGGCAACAAGGGTACTCACATAGGAGACCATGTTTTTCATGTGCATGCCGGGTCTCATGCCCGAAGATGGCTCAGTGGGCTGCTGCTGATTGGACCAGGACTGGCTGTGCTGGGGCAATGACATCTGGTTGCCACTGCCCGGCTGGCTGCCAATCAGACCTTGACCGCTTCCTATACACGCAAACAAAAATTTGGCATTCAGTACACAGGGATGTCAACCTCTCAAGATTGAAAGACATACTGATGCACAGTAATGGAAATGTTCTAGAGGCAAAAAGTATATTTCTGTCAAGAAATAGAAAAAAAGAATGCTTTTATAAGGTATGCTAAATCAAATTAAAGAAATAAATAAATGTGAAGTTACTTTTTCCTTACTTTGGATGAAAAAAAGCACAACAAACACTACACAAACATACTAGCTGGTAACTCTGAACAAGATGTATCCATGAAAGGTACAATGTATAAGCTAACAGCTCTTCAAGACCATCGTAAATCTAGAAATTGGGACTGTTAACCTATTAAAGATTAGTCTTGAGTGCATTTGGGAAGGTGTCTATGGGAAATGCGTATTACAGCAAAATCAGGTCATCCTCAATGGGTTAATACTTCTGCTGACAAGAAAGGAGCTAGGATAAACAAGAAGTGTCATACCATGCATTTTGCACTGGCAAGACCAGCAATTCATGAAAATATGGATTAATTGATCGACAAATAACGTAACTATTTCACCGACTACAATAATCTAACCTCTATTTAGTTGCTTTTAGTTGATTTAGTTGTTGTTTGCAATATTGTGATAAATCCTTTGTCATGGAGTTTGAATATAGCAAGTCACAATGCAGGTTGACTACACACTAAAAGATAAAAGATACACACAGTGATGAGAAGAAGTCATCATGAACTCACTCATCTGTTGCTGGTACTGAGGCATCATGTTCGAGGGGCGGCCCTGGATGGCCTGCCGCAGGTTCTCAGGCATGGGCTGGTTCCTCGTCAGCAGCTTGTAACCCATGATCTGAGCCTTCAGCTGCTGCAGCTGGTTGGGGGTGAAGGGGCTGGGCCGGGGGCGCTGGGGGCCGTGCTGCTGGTAGCCGGATGGGGGCATGTTACTCGAGCCTTCCATCCCGTAACCTGGCCGTCATATGAAAGATTGCTGATTATCTTGCTAAAACCTGACACATTTACTGTATATGCCATATATTTTGCGAATTTCGCAAAGTTTGCAAGTGCTAATCACAAAATCTACTAGAGAAAGTTTCTCTATGCATTACAGTATTTCATGGTCGCAAATTCAACCACTTGGGAAATTCTTAGGCAGTCCCGATTTGCACAAAATATACCGAGAATGACCAGATGCTGAGTATTGGGAGGATTTACTAAATGCCTTCTAACAAGGAAGGTGTAGAAGTCAAAAACTAAATGGCATACACTGGGGGTACAATGAGCTCATCATGGAAATTAAGATCAACGTTTGTGGCACATGTCAACAGGTGTCACTGCTAGGAAAGAAGCAATAGTGAATATTTCTGACATATACACTCTCTCTTTCTGGTTTCCTAATCAAATTCTTATGGCATAAACCGAGACCAAAGTAAGGTAATTGCGAAAATTCTTTGCATCATTATGCTCTTAATGTAGTTATGCTAATAATGAGACTACAGATCAGTCCCCCTGTAACATGTATCCATGGGTGCATTCAGGCGCTCTTTGAAAGCCTACCATACCACACTGTACCCGTCCTAAAGGCACGGGTACAGTACGGTATGCTTCAGAAAAGAGCTTGAACGCACCCCACGTGACAAAGCTTATGGAGAGCACGAGTACAGTAGTGTGTGTTATTTTGATATGTATTCTCCATATTGGCAAAATGCAATAAGCCCATAAAAACAACTACTTATTCAGCCACAGTTATCATGTGTCTGTACGGGTGGGTCTAGAATCTACAATGTCTTGCAAAGTTGAAGGAGTAAAGGGTGAGATGACAGGTGCGTGACTCACCCCCGTTCCTGTCCGGGGGACCTCCCATGCCCCCTTGAGGGGGCATCCCCTGCTGCTGCATGTGGGCGTACTGCTTAGCCTTGTTTGCCATGGCAACCAGATGAGGGTATCGAGGGTCATTCTGCATCCCTTTCTCCTGCATTGACTCTAGTGCCTGTATTTTAAAACGAAAATAAACAAATAAATGAATATTGCAATTCAGTTCAGTCTGGAAAAGGAAATGACATCAAAACTAAATATACATCAGGCCTGGCATTCTGTGTGACTGACAAAAGACAGAATACTGTATACGCCAAATATTTCGTGAGGTTTTTATTTTCGCAAATTTCGCGAGTCTGGTGCTATTCGCGAAATTAAAGTCATACGAAAATATTGACTCTGATCCCGATGTGAATGTTATGTACGCGTGTACACTTCTCCGTTCAGTACAGGACTCCACGATCGCGAATTTAACCACTCGCGAAATCGTCGGGAATTCCTGGTTTGCGAAAATTTAGACTCGCGAAATATATGGCATATACAGTAACAGATTTATGATGCCACCAAGTCATTTTCCTTGAAAAAAAATAGAAAAAGAAAAAAGAAACAATGATTACACAAAAACAATCCTAGACACTTTAAAGCAAATCATTTCACTCATATTTCTAGGGTAACAGGACATGCCCATTATAAAATAGCTTATCTTCCTGCTTTTGTGTTTTAAAAAAGATAATGATTTCAATACGAAAACTGGGCCCTGTTTTACTAAGAGTTAAAATTGTTAATAGTTGATTTCAACTGTAAGTCTATGGCAGCCTGCGTGGTAAGGAAATTTAAAGTTAATTTCATCTTTTGATAAAACAGGGTCCTGAAGATTTGCACATGGGATGCTTGATTCCATTGTCTCATTCATACTTAAATGTGTATTGCACATGTGAAAGAATTTGCCAGTAAATGTAGTCCTGTACAACATCGGCACTATCTTACCCTCTGCAACATGCTGTAGTTGTTTGGATTGTAATTCTGATTCGGAGGCCCTTGCTGCTGTGACTGAGGCCCATGCATAGGCCCAGACCCCGGTCCAGGTCCTGGACCTTGCATGTAGTTCTGCCCTGGACTAGGCCCTTGTTGGCTTGTCATGGGTCCATGGGCAGATTGGCTTGGCATGGGACCGTGTCCCGACATCGAACCCTGTGACGTCATGGGATTGGGCACCTGGTGAGGAGGGCCGGAGTGTGGTCCGGATGGACCTGTTGGGTGGTGGGAGCCGGGGCCCTGATGGGGCGGGCCTGGGTGAGAGGGACTCTGGTGTGGGGGAGCCTGGTGCTGCTGCTGGTTGGGCATGGGAGGGCCTTGGTGCTGCGGTCCCTGGTGCGGGCCCGCCTGGTGTGGACCAGACTGGTGCGGAGGGGCCGAGTGGGAGGTAGACCCCGGGTGTGAACCAGGTCCTTGATGGGGAGGGCCTTGGTGCTGAGCGCCTTGGTGTGGTGGCCCCGGATGCATGGGACTCTGGTGTGGGGGTCCCTGGTGAATCGGGCTCTGGTGCGGGGGCCCCTGATGCGGGGGACCTTGATACTGTTGGCCTGGTCCCATCATACCATGACCACCCATGGAGCCTCCTGGAAAACAAGAATTAAAGAGCATTACTAACATAGTGAGCTGTTGGATAAATTGAGGCCTATGTGCAGAATTTCAATATTTACACTTTCTCACTAAAATATCAAAATCTAGTTTCAGCTTGAAGAACTGCTACAACTGCACATTGCCAAGTTACACACAATGCCATCCTCCACTGAAAGTCAACCTCTGCTAGTGCTCAACACTCTTCACTAACTGGAGGTGACAGAGAAGCATCTAAACGCTCACCTGGATTCATGACACCTCCCTGTCCACTGTGCTGGTTACCATACTGGCCCCCCATGTACCCCTGGTTGGGAGGTGGCATAGGATTGTGGCCTGGCCTCGGACCTGTCGGAAGAATACACAATGTTAAGTAACACAATTCAGTCACAGGAAATATTTCAAACACTCATCACAGATGAGAGATGAGCAGCATCAATTTGCCAATTTCTTCTTCACAAATCTCAAAGGCTAATAGTATATATCCACAACACAAAATATCAAATTTACAATTCAGGAAGAAACTTGACAAATAAGCCGGTTCGCAGTTCCACTTTGCACATGAGCAGAAGAAAGGTCATTCGTACCAACAAGCAAGTTGGTTTTTAAATTCATGGGGATAAGCATCTGTGATGTAATGATTATTCATGCAATTCTTATAAATGCAAGCACATCCACCTGACAGCAAAAGCGGTATTTGGCAATATCAATCGAAAGAAATTGTTAATACATTCAATGCAAAATAATGAAATGGATGCTTTCCCAAGTGTTAATTGATGGATCATTCCCGTCATCTTGTCTACGCAAGTTCATTCTTTGTTTGGACAGGTTCAATGAATTCCATAATATTTGTTACATAGAGTTACACATTATGTCACTCAATAACGAGTGAATTACCCCCAACCGCGACTGCAAAAAAAAAAAAGAAAGATCATTCAGACCAATGTGCCCATGAGCTAACTCCGAACTGGCTTATACTGAACATGACTTTATCTGCAGCAATCACAGCAACAGCTCAAATGCTCAAGATTGCTTTGTTGTGCCATGGGTGGTTGATGCATCTGTTTTTGAGAGCTTCAAAAGGCCACGATCAGCATAAGCTCTCCAATTATTGTACCTTGATGTTCTTGTTATGCATCTTTCTGCTCTGAAACATGCCTGGACTTTCCCAGCAAACACAAGATCGAGATCGCCTTTCATTTGTTTATCTCTTTTTCCTCTGGAATTGCAACAAATAGCACTCTATCAAGTTGCTTTGAATTTATTCTACCTTGATTGATCATCTGTGATTGATAGGGTGGCATTGGGCCTGGGCCCGAGGACGGCACATGTCCACCCATGGCTGGGGGGCCCTGTGGGGGCATCATGTGGCCCTGACCCCCCTGCATGGGGCTCATGGATGGGGGCATCATGTTGTTGTCCCCCATGGGGCCGGGCCCCTGCTGCATGGGACTGGGACTTGGGCCAGGCATTCCCGGACCTGGACTGGGGGTCATCATGGGACTCTGGCTAGGTCCTCCCTGCATGGGGCTCTGCATTGGTCCTCCTTGGTTTTGCATTCCAGGACCTGCTGGTATCATCAAATCATAAAATTGTCTATCACTCTTCAGGCATTATGGAAGGAGTGCCTGTAGAAAAAAGAGCATCCATTTCAGAAGTCATTTCTTCCACTTCTAACAAAGCCAATTACTTGTAGCAATACCTCTTGTCTGAATGTGATTTTCTATTGGTTCAGTTTATGCCCATATATATACTGTATAAACTATAGGTCATATAGAAATGTGCATGTTCACAAGATCAATTCAAGGCATGGTTCAATTCATGTGTTTAGGGCTAATTTGTACAATAATGTCAGGAGGAAAAAATTATCTTAATGCAACTGTTTGACATATGTTTCTCTTTCTTGTTTTTCAGTTCAGGCAGAGACAAGCAAAAGTCATCTGGCCAACATTACAAGTCTTCACAATTCAGAAAGTTGCACTATTTACACATGACCCCGGGCTGCAGAAACGCTGTGATGTACAATCAGTGATTCTGTTCTGATGCCAAATCAGACATTATTCAAACATTTTTACAACCATGTATTCTGGCAAAACTGTTTTGAACATTTAACCCTATTCTAACTGGGGGGGGGGGGGGGGGGGTCAAATTGACCCCCCCTCGACGTTTCGCGCCATGATTCCGCAACGCGCAAAGATTTTGCCGCGTCGTTTCATGACTTTTTTCATTCGAGTCTCCCGCATATTTTGAGACCAAATTTGCGACGTCCGGGTACACCGTTCTGAAGTTATACAATGTTTTGCATATGCATGTCAACCCGAAAAACGCTCGAATTCATGATTTCGTGTGCAAATCCAATGCAAACTGTGTTTTTTGTTTAATTGATATAAATTAGATTATTTCAACTTTTAACCATTGAAATAAATCAATTCTAATGTAGATAAGCTTGAAAAAGTGCCTCCAACAAATTTTGGAAAAAAAACAATAGAAAACAAAAGATCGAAAAAACAATAAAATACATAAGAAATTAACAAAACAATAAAAAACAAAAGAAAATTATTTTGATTGCGCTATTTTTTTACTAGAAAATTGTTTGATGTGTCTTGAGGAACTCTGACACAAAAATTTAATAATCCTTCAGTCTTTTTGATGGAGTTATAGGTGAAAATATGATTTCATGCGTTAATTTGCATAATTAATTTATTAAAAAATATGAAATCAAAATTTTTCTATTGTATGACCATGTAATCTTGTAGTTGACATCCGGCTCTATGTTCAGGCAAAATTTTGCGGCGATCGCGCGATCGGCGGCCGAGATCTGAAGGGGGGGTCAAATTGACCCCCCCCCCCCCCCCAGTAAAAACTTGGTCTCAAATAGCCCAGTTAGAATAGGGTTAACAGAAACTAGCAGCTTCACGTTCAGAGAGTGTTTATCTGGTATTGTGTTTATGTGTCATATACATTTCAGGGCTAATCAACCCACCAAAACATCTTTTGAATGCATTTTCAGAATTATCAGCTTGCAAAAGAAAATCCTAAGGACCAAGACCTACCTGTTCCTCCTTGCTCAAAGCCTTGCCCAGGTCCTGGACCACCTGGGCCGGTTGGTCCTGTTCCAGGATGATTCATATCTCCACTCATGCTATCTGGAATTTGGTTTGGTGTAGCCATTGGGTCATCAGCCATTGCTTAGTCTGGTGGAAGAAAAATGACACAAAATAACATTTAATGCCTACTTTGTGTTCTCCAAATATGGCAGGAAACTTGCTAGTTTCAGTAACCTATCTCAGTTAAAGCTTCAACACATCAGAACAGCTAGAGCGGGTTATAAGAGTCTATTTGCTAGCATGAAATCAAAATCCATCTAAAAAACAGGTGCCAAATGTTCAGACACACTTCTTGAGTATTTGCACAAGTTTGTTTGTTTGTTTGTTTCTTTGTTTGTTTCTTTCTTTCTTTCTTTCTTTCTTTGTTTGTTTTTAAGAGACTGTTACAAAAATACACTTTGACGCACAATGCAGAGCAGTTTATGTTTTGGCAATCAAGTGTACATAACATAGGTAGCTCAACAATGCATATAGTCAGCACAACAATACAGTACAGTGAGTTATAAAAATAGCTTATCTAGGAATGACATTCTCAATTCTACATGAGAAATTACCATGAGCAAGATAAAGTGTAGCTCTTTGAAGTGTTACATGTGACCTACTAGAGACAACAGTAGAGCATTGTGCTGCTCCTGACACTGAAATGCATTGCACTCAAAAAGTCAAAACATATATTTTACTTTCTGCAAACAAACAATTCTTATTTCTTGACTTGTTTTGTAGATTGGTCTTTTACCAAATGTACATGAATATCAATGTGGTCAATTAACCATCATTAACTGCTTTGTTCACACCTATGAAGTCATAACATGGTCATACTCATAACGCACTAACTGGTATGACCATGACACACGTCACATGATAATACACAATTACAAAACAGATACTTTGTACTTACATAAGAAGTCATAATAATAGTTTTTATTCTACAACATAATGTATTTGTAACCAACCATGTTGTACATGTAGTCCAACAGGGGGAACGCAATATCAATCTAGATTTGCAGCAGATGCATCAGACTGCACAGTCTGCATCGATGGTGCCGCGGCCGGCAGTATAGCGCACTTGGGGCCTGTTTCACAATGAAGCCAACACAATCTCAAAATTTAAGATTGACTAAAAATCATGGTATGCTGTGTGAGTCTTCAATAATGCTCAACTTCCTAATGAAAATGAAGATTTTGAAGACGCTTTTAATGTAGCCATAGATTATACTAATCAGATAAAATAAATAACAAAGGATTATTCTATGAATATTAATGACAATTTGAAGAGGATGGTCAAAGGCTAATAAAACTGAACAGAAAAAACCAGTGGCATACTGTAATCTTTAGTCAATCTAAAATTTTAAGATCACCTTTTATAGGCCTACGATCTCTATTCTTAGTGAAATAGGCCCCTGGCAGGTGCAGTTGTTGTCCATGTTGTCTAAAGGCGCATTATTCAAAATTCTAAAAGTGAATATTTTTGCATGACTAATTTTTCGCGCTTGGTCGGGTAAGAAGAGTTTCACATGTTTTTGATTTGGCAGAATCAAGACTGCAACTACTGGAACATACGGCAAGGAAAAATATTTGCGTGCTTTTATTTTCACGCCAGTTTCTGTTTGCACGAAATGCGCGAAAATCTCACCAGTGCAGAAATTTCCACTTTCACAGTATTTTGTTAATTCAAGACCATTGTTTTTCTAACCATTACGGCGTTTATAGTTCGACCTAGCTACACGCAGCCGCTGTAGAGACAGCGGCTGCACCTCTATTCCTTCGCAGACGTTGTCATTTTTCAGTGTGGTTGTGCGACTCCTTCATGAATATCTTTATTAATCGTGGAAAACTAAAATACAAGGAATTATCGTAATCTATGATAATCATTCAATAATCGGTATGCGATTTTTTGTTTAATTACGTCAAAAACTCACCGAAATCTGTGGCTGAAATCAGGTCTGTAAACGTCCTTATTGCTTCACTCCTCATCTGCGTGTTATTATGAATGGCATTCACTCTCATATACTACAACGTACAACGTAGGTAGTCGGAGAGGTGCCCTCTAGCTCTCCGACTACCTACGTTGTAAGTTGTACTGTAGTATATGAGAGTGAATGCCATTCAAATAACACGCAGATGAGGAGTGAAGCAATAAGGACGTTTACAGACCTGATTTCAGCCACAGATTTCGGTGAGTTTTTGACGTAATTAAACAAAAAATCGCATACCGATTATTGAATGATTATCATAGATTACGATAATTCCTTGTATTTTAGTTTTCGATGATTATTAAAGATATTCATGAAGGAGTCGCACAACCACACTGAAAAATGACAACGTCTGCGAAGGAATACTGGGGGGCGTTTCATCAACGAGTTCGTCGGAGATTTCACCGACAAATTTGCTATCAGCCAATCAGACCAAGGATTTCATTAGCTGTTAACAGTTGTCAGTGTAAATCCTTGCGTCTGATTGGCTAAGAGCAAATTCGTCGCTGAAAACCTCCGACGAACTCGTTGATGAAATGCCCCCCAGGTGCAGCCGCGTCGCTTCGCGACAGCGGCTGCGTGTAGTTAAGTTCGACCCAGTTATGAGTTGACGTTAGTGGAATAACATGTTCCATTTTTATACAGTTGCAATTTGTTTCACAGTTTTCAGTAGGATGGGGGGTTGGGTGTCCGGACACTTGACTCTCGCATACTGACTTGCTTATATAATATTTTACTTTGAATACGCATTTACGCACAGCTCCTCACTGACAAACAACTGTTTACGTAGGCGCGTCAATGTCAAACCAGACGCACTTTACAGTACGCGTCCGGTCCCACAACCTGTCCGGACACCCAATGTCAATGACTGGGTAGGCCTAACCTTAGATCTAACGTTAACTTATTAGAAAGCGATTCTACATTAGTACAGTACGTTTGAAAGGGCTCATCATCAGCATTCAAAAAGAATATGGCATATTGGGAATTATACTTTTTACACATTTCAAAAATGATGTGTGTTCACTGTTCAGTTTTGGCAGCGCAGCGCAGCGCATCTTTTACACAGTTCAGCTTTTATTGCCAGCCATTATTATTATAGGTTCTGGCTAGGTCCACGTCCTCTAGGAGCTTCATATGTATGCACGTACGCGTACAGGCACACCATTCATTCTCTACTGCCTACCGTTTATTGTTGTACTGGTTCGTGGTGGGTCACACCGGAATGGTAAAAAAAGACGGAGCAAGCATACACATTGCCTTTGTACACATGTCCACGGCTCTGTGCAGCGGACAACGGAAAGAATTTCGCGATAGATACCGCTACCGTGTGTACTTACAGACAGAAATGAGACATTTTTAGGTATTTTTATGCCCGACAAGAAAAACCACGGTACATCACATAAGTCGGAAACAGGCTTGTACATGTAAAATGCATCAAACTTTCTTCTTACCGACTAAAATCGACTTTTAGCTGTGGGAGACCCGCTTTTCGCATAGAAATCGCGTTTCCTCCAGGCTTTGTCCAAGCGACACTCGGGTGGAAGCTTACAGCCTCGTATATTTTCGGAAAACTTCGTGAATTAAAGCTTTAGTGTTGCCAACTTAATACATAGAGTTACATTTCAAAAGATCTTATAATGTACTAAGTCCGCAAAACTGGTTCCTATGTTTACAATTACTTTAGTAATCACCCAAAGCTAATCCTAGCTTCACAGTAAAACGCATGAGTGGGAATGTAGGACTATAACACATATGGCAATGCGCTGCTTGGAGGAGGTCTTGATCTGGGGGGTGTTTCTTCAAGTCAGTCAGCGCTGACTAACTTGATGAAACACCCCCTGCGCTGTCAGTGCTTTTCTACTTAAGTTTAGGTTGTTTTTGGTACAAGTACGAGAGGCGAAAAAACAACTTGAGATTAAAGCTATGATGTTTATCTCTAATGCATTTGCTTGTTCACGATTTAATCGATTTTTTTAATTTGATATAAAAAATTCATTCATTCATTTATTCATTTATTTCCATATCAAAACATAACATTTACAAAAATCAAAACACCATTGCCTTTAATTGGTACAATTTATAACACCATTTTGAATGGAGGGATCGTAGAAAGCACACAAGAGGCTTGTTGGAAATGATCCCCTTGAACAATCAATAGGGCCTACATTTCAACTGAGCAATTATCAAATTCAAATGATAGTAAAACAAAGGTGGAAGATGCAATGAAAATAGATGAAAAGAGGCAGAGGTGATGGAAACAGTGCATTTTTATATTTCACGGTTTCAAGTACATCAATTTCAAATATATATATATATATATATATATATATATATATATATATGTGTGTTTGTGTGTGTGTGTGTGTGTGTGTGTGTCAGTGTGTGTGTGTTTTCATATAGAGGCCTATAAACTACTTTTGATTGATGGAAGAAGGGTATTCCAAAGAATAGGGCCATTGTAAAATATGAAAGATGAAGTTTTTGAAAAGTTTAATGGTGTGTGAATATTTTGAGCATTGTGTTGTAATATGAATGGAACAATTCAGAGTGAATTGATTGTCGAATACTTACAGGAAGAACATGAAAATTTAAAGGCCTGTTTGCAATCTTCCTTCACATTGAAATAGGACCCGTTTGGGTATTTTCCATTTAAGCATTTTGCACACGCTATTATCTATGAGTCAATTAACTCAGTGTATAAAAAATGGAACTCAGGAAATTGTTATATTTTAACTACAAAGCATAGTTAAGGCATATACTGTTTCAGAATCCAGATTGATCTTTGAGATGTAACTGTCTTCGGCAAGTTATGAAAAAGGGGAACATCGAGTAAAATTTGAGTTTATGTACAGTGAAGTAGCATATCATTCTGTGTCTCTCTTCACTGCTCTTTGCATGGCAAATTGCCGTGGCGAAAACTAAAATTTTGCTCCAAAGTTGCTTCAGTAGGCCTATTCATGCAATACTGATTTATAATCACATCTTGAAGAATTGAACAAAATGTGATCAAAGCGCTTATATAATGAGTAGGCCTGAGTAGGTAGTGAGAAAAATCTGATATAATGTGACGATGGGTTGATGTTGAGTTTTATGAGTAAAAAAAATCGTAATCCGCACACAAGTTGACAATATTCGTGTATCGATTATGTTCACAACCGGACCTTGATCGATTATATTATACACTGATGAACATGGGGGCATTTCATGAAGCATTTTGTCCGACAACTTTGTCGGACAATTAATTTGCTGTCAGCCACTCAGATGCAAGGATTTCTGTAGCTTTTAACAGTTTGTCAGACGAAATATATGACAAAACGCTGCATGAAATGCCCCCAGGTGGAGATCACAGATCGCGGCAGATGAACACTTTTTGGAAACGAAAAAGAAGCCATGCACTGAAAAGGATTTGATAGAGAATTAAGAAGAAAAAATATGAAAAGGAGAGGAAGAGGGGGTAGGAGGAGGAGAAGGAAGAGGAGGAGGTGAGAGGAGGAGGAGGAAGAAGAAGATGAGGAAGAGGAAGATGAGGAGGGGGAGGAGGAAGAGGAGGAGGAGGAAGAGGAGGAAAAGGACTGATAAAGGAGGAGGAGGAAGAGGAGGATCACGAGCAAGGAGGAGGGATGAGGAGGAAGAGGAGGAGGAAGAGGAGGAAGAGGAAGAACGAGGAGCAGGAGGAGGAAGAGGAGGAGCAAGAGGAGGAGGAGGAGGAAGATGAAGAGTCGTGGACGTGGACGTCCAGGACAGTACAGTATATATCAATTAGGGCCTATAGTACGCGTGGTATTGGTAGTGAGAACAGTATGCATTGGAAAGAGGAAGAGAACATGATCAAATTAACAATGACACTATAATACATGATGCATTCCTTTACAAGTTTGCTTTTTACTCTTGTAGTCCCAAATAACTTCCTGCGACTTTGCACGAGAAGGGACTTGGGAGGTTTCAATTCAGTTAAATGCAAGTATATTTACATTTTTAGACAAAACATAATAACATCAGTCATTACATTTCATTTTTTATTATCATATATCACAAAGGAATAACATTGTGAAAGGAACAAAGTGTACAACAATGATTGTGAAACATTATATCATATCAGTACCGTGAAATGTCGAAACATCATAGTGTGATAAATCACCAGAGAACAATGGTATTTAGGAAAAACGGGGACACGCTCAAAAGATATTGCTTGTGATTAAAAGAAAAAGTGCTGATATATAACTGGTTTGAAAGTACACCATTGTTATCACCACAACAAGACAACAGGAGAGACTACAATAGTATACAACCAAATTGAGCGACCTGCAGAAGCATATCGAGAAGTGTAGCTGTGGAGGAAGAAGAAGAAGAAAAGAAGAAGAAGAAGAATTAAGAAGAAGAAGAAGAAGAAGAAGAAGAAGAAGAAGAAGAAGAAGAAGAAGAAGAAAGGAAATGTGGAAATGAAAGACAGCTAGGTATAACTGCATCGAGCGGGCCTGATTTGATGGTAGCAATAGGGCCTATACAGCAAAAACATTAGGAACTCGAGTCATGTCAAACCATCTGTAAGTGAAAGAAATGTTAATAAACAAATAAACATGCTCCGCAAAGCCATATACACTTTGTAATCCTTTTGCATCTCAACTACAAACAAACACCATCTCAATCTCCTCCCAGATCTACTCCTCCCAGACTTTGAGGCGGATCCAGGAATTCCACGCCTTTAAAAAGGGGGGTGCGCCCGCCCCCCCCCCCCCCCCCTCCCCAAGATCAGCCACTGAGACTGCCATCTATGACACAAATATAGCTATCCTCCTTGTATTAATTGTGTATTAACATTCTGAGAGCTAATAAAATATATTTTCCTTCATTTATATCATTATATTTACATGAATCACACTAAACATTGCGTCACTATCGTTTCTGGTGTTTCATCGTGTGTGAGTCATGCAGTATCTTCGCAAGAGGAAAAAGAATCTGCACCCAAGTCCTATGAATTATCTGCACACACTCAGATCAGGGGTCAATAGTACATCCTCAAATCGGCAATAAGCATCGATAAGGCCGATTGTTGCCGAAAATTTCCGTGTAATTCTGAAGAGTAACGTTTTATGAGCGCCTGACGCTTGGCGTCGCTACGTAATTATAAATCAGTTAAAAAATCAGTACTGTGATAATGATGAATAAATTTAAAGTCCATTATTTTTGAATGACATATTATAAAATCAATTTATACTTCAGTTGTATGATTACGGTACTTGCATCACTATCAAGTGTAATGTAAAATAAATAAATAAGACAAACTCCTGGATGTACGATCTAACTTCTAGACTGGTGCCTTTTATTTCTCGTAAACTCCGTAAGCTTTCTTCTTCGTTGGTTCATATGACAGCGAGACTGCAAAAATCATATACCAATCTTTTAGGTTGTAAACACGCGCGCTGCTCAATTACGGAAGTACATTTACTTGTACCAGGGAGGTTTCCTCCAAGAGTTCTGTGGTCTCCTCTCACCTCCCTGCTTAACTGTACCAAAGATCGATCGTACACTCAATTTGCTTGTATCGTACTTCGCTTCGGCTCACCCTGGCCCGGCGCGCCCCGGTTGTGGTCCTCAAGGAGTGCGCTGAACAGAAAATTGGACGCTGCGCTGGCGTTCCACGCCCGCCCACGCCTCAGGGCCCATCTACTAGCTACTGCACCAAGCATGTCGCTTTCGCTACCGTCGCTCTCGCTACCATCCCCGCCGCGCCGGCCGGCCGCGGTTGTTCAGGAGTCTGACTGCCTCTAGATGAGCTAGCTGGTCTGAGCTGAATACCCCACCACGCGCAGCGCAGCCAGCCCAGGCTAAAAGCCCAGGCCGGGATGGACAAGAACAGGGCCTAGGCGGCCAAGCCTGCATGTATCTAGGATCCTAATTGACCGTGGAAAAGCAAGTTGCCTTCGGAACAGTTTATGTTAGAGTAGCACACCTGCCTTTACAAACCCCGGCGCGGGGCGCTGTACACACGTATTGGGGTCGCTGCTGCGCTGCGGTTAACCTGCCTTCTGACTCTGCTCTGAGATCTGTAAATCGAAATAGAATGTCTTACTGTTACGTGAGTGTTAGTGTAGAGTGATCGAATGGCAGCAAGCAAGAGGAAGTCTTCCCAAATCTTCAAACATGTCGAACAAACAAGGCCCTGGTGTCCCTGTCTCTGACGAGAATTTCTTATTTTGGTTGAACAAAGCTACAGAATGGAGTTCGCCAACAAGAAAGGAGTCGAGTGTCATGATGGACGATGTATCTCGCCATGCAGATGAACTTCGGCAATTTCTGTCGGCTCTGCACGACAACTATCTCAAAAAATATGTAAGGGCAAGGTTGCAGGTTCTTTATGTTTATGCATCATTGTAAATTTTGTATAAGAACAAGTTAAGCCCCTCCAAAAGGTCATGAATACGGCATAAACTTGTCATACATTGTGTAGAGTGTTCTACTACTAATGTATCTATCTCACTGACCCTACTAATGTTGTAGAGTACTAGGCTCTAGAACACGTCTATAAGTATTTGCATTTTTTTACACCACATTAGACTGTCATCAGAGATGCCAAGTTCCAAATTTTTTTTTTTTTCCCATGAGATTTTCATGACTCGGCATCCTTGGCGCGGGCGCATGCGTGCGAGCGAGGGAGCGAAGCAACCGAGCGGGGGGTCAGGAGCACGGTACGGAGCGGAGCTTTTTCAATTTTTAGCTCTTAATGGTGCGATCTGGTTCATACTTAAAGAGTATTTATTTTTTACTCATTTTGAAAGACAAAATGGATATACCTTCAATTGCAACTATCACGTTAATCCTTTGACCTACGCTCCTGATGCATGAGAAAAATGGGTGCCATGCGTGAGATCGTGAGACGGACCGTAAATGCGTGGGTCTCACGCAGAATGCATGAGACGAGCTGTGTCATGAGTTTGCAATTCGAATCTAAATTTAAAGTAAGTTACTGAAAAAGTGAATTATTTTCGTGCGACTAATTTTTTGCGCTTGACTGCGTATGAAAAGTTTTGATATTTTAATTCCGTGGAATCAAGACATCAACTACTGGAACAAATGGCAAGCAAAAGTATTCGCATGCTTTTATTTTTGCGCTAGCTTCTGGTTGCACAAAAATTTCAACACCGCAAAAATTTCCACTTTTACAGTACTGACTACTGTTTAGTTGTAATTCTCATTCCACACAGCAAATGACAATGATTGTCCTGTTGTTGTAGACTGTTTTGCAAGGATCATCAGTTTGTTTCTTTGTGGTCTATGCCAAAGATAAGTCTGGTTCCAATTTTACAGTTTGTAGACATATTAAAAGTCAAAAGGGACTAGAGGTCTAGAAAATGTAAATATTGCAACAGCTGTTTAATCCAGACAGTTGCTAGAACCCTGTGGTAGATGTTTTATTCAATGTTCCTTTACAATAATTTGTTCACTTTCCTCAAAATTGTTCAATTTTTCAGATGATCTGCTAACTCTTCTTTCATTTCACAGAATGGACAGACTTTTATGTCCTGTCCCCAATTAATTTTGCCCATTCTACACCACCCTACCTAATTTATGTAGCTTATGCACGGATGCACCCACGAAGGCACGTTTGGCAAGTGATGGGGTGGGGGGGGGGCATATTATAAGGAAGTCTTGCTCACAGAATTTCTTCCTTCTATGAGAAAAATTTTACAAGGACTAACTCATGATTGGCCCTAGTTCAGCTAATCCCCATCATAACACAGATGTTTGATTGAATGCGACTGTCATTTTATTATGCAGGAGAGTGTCATGGCTGTGTTGAAGAGGTTTCCAAAATTGGGCCATCTGCTGGGCAAGCTGTGTATGTGTCAATATCTTATAACCCATGGTGAGTCATGTATTATACACCACATGAAGCAGCGTAGCTCATCTGTTACCCACATGGTACACAAAAAGAGTAATTCAAATGTATACACCATGAACAAGTGTATTTACACCAGAATTACACCAAGAATGTGTCAAGAAAAGGGACATGTTGCTTTGCTTATAGAGATTTTGTTTTTACAGTGACAATAAAGACAGTATATCTGGAAAAAGACTATCCCGGCCCTGTTTTATCAAAAGATATGATCGATTATAAATTTCCTTAACACACGGGCTGCCATAGACTTATGATAGAAGTCAACTATGTAATCAATTACCGTATAACTCTTCATAAAACAGGGCTCATGTATATTAAGTTAAGTGTGGATTTCTTTGAAGAGAAGTTATTTCTGTGGAAGTTATGTATTTGAAGAATAAGTTTACAGGTATAAAAATGTGTGGTTCAACTGCATTGTGGAATTATGAAAAAAAAAAAAAAAAATATATATATATATATAACAGCACTCTGTAGTGATATAGTACCGGTACTGCTAGGAAAATTATAGACCTCATTTCTATACCAGCATACATAAAACACAGTATATTTGAGTCAAAGGTATGAAAATTAGAATTGTATGTAACTTTCACAAAAAGTCCACAAGTTCAGTGGCACAAGTTAATGATTTCCTTTCATGGCACAACATTTTTTACATGCATTTTTGCATGGTACACTGTATGTTGGTACAATTATACCTTTGCTCACTGCCAAGTTACATGCATGGGACTTTAATACACTGATGCATTATTCTTTGCTACTTTATGGTGGTCACTTTTTATGCTGGCAGTACTTAAATTCTTCTAATCTCCTCTCTGAAATATGTGTAGAATTCAAGATATTTGGTGATAGGGCTCTTGCAAGAAAAAAAAAAAAGCAGCACCAGCATTGTGGAATAATCTCCCCAGAAATAGTAGAAACGTTACAGATTGTGATTAGCTAAAAACTCACCTTTTTGATAATAAATTGTTGATGATGTTATTGTTGATTGACACTTTATACTCTTGTTTTACTAAAAATATACACATGATGAGAGACTTATCATGTGTTGCTAACAACTGGGTGGTATGTGTGTTAATTTTTGCAGATCCACTAATCTGCAGCCAGCTCCTTCGATGTGTCCAACTGTTTAGAGTGGATGGTCCCCAGGGCAAGATTGAAAGCAAGGCAAAGGAATGGGCTGAGGTAAATATGTATGGGTCAGCTATAGCAGTTTCAGGAATGTACATGTAGATGGCATTTTGGGGGGCAAATTATGGCCAAAATGTGGTCAGACAAAAGACAGAATGGCATCAACTTTACATTTGATTTACAGTGGGGGCACCCTTTTGGTTTCACTAAGATATGGGCAAGGTATAGTTGCCACATGTGTGTTTGATTACTTGTAGTTTTATATCTGTTCTAGATAGTGGACACACCAGTTGAGATGGATATGCATAAGTTTGATTGTTTAGTAACCTCTTCCTGTCTCATCATGCCCTCTTGTTTCTGTGTTGACCGGATCGATCATGGTGTTGCAGGATGCGTATCGCAGTGAAACAAAGTTAAAGGCATAATTTACCATTTGCAGAAGAAACAAAAACCCAGCATTAATGCTTTAAAATAGTTCTAAAATGTGAGTCCGGGATAGCACAGCCACTGTAAAAATGTAAATCCGTATAATCGATGTTAAGGTATTGTTAAATACACAAAATGTGAACAATAGTTAAAATAAAAATGTTTCCAGACTAAATTATCTACAGTTATAGTTTAATAAGAAAAGCACTGATATCTCCTCATATTTTAAGCTTTATTGCAAAAAACATGGTAGGGTGTTATGTGACACAACAGACCTACACGTAAGCATCAAATGTGATATCTTGAACATTTTTCAAATCACTGCCCCCAGAGGTAAACAGGACCTTTAGACCTTTAATTCCCAACCTGGTGGATTTATGGTAAATTCTGTACCAACTTTTGTCCGCAGTCACAGATACGCCTCACACTGGGTCTCCACAAGCAGCAGCAGCACCCGAGCTCGGCCGTCGCTGAAGCAGTCAGCTACACCCCACTTGAGTTTAACGTGCTGTCGACAGACATGGTAAAGCTGAACTTTAACCCCTTCTGTGCCAGGAATTTTGGACGTTTTGCACTTACAGGGTTTTCCACGCCAGTCAAAGTACATAGAAGGGTTAATCTGCAGAGGCAGTTAAATTCAGAGAGACGTATTATTTGCTTTGGAATGATTTGACAGTTAAAACCCAAGAATCAGTTTTAAAAATCGGTTTCTTTTTTTTTTTCTGAAGATGACAGTCTTAAATAGTTACCACATCATATATTCATGAAAATATAAATAAGACAACTAGGCAAACATCAAACTTTTGATATTGAAATCATTCAAGCAAATTTTAATATGACAAAATATATTCATCAGATATTGTTAAACACACTCAAAATCATTATGATTGAACATTAAATTCTTTACTTTCTGAAGAATGTTATCCTTTATTGTAAGCAATGGAATAAAGTGTGAATCTTTTCAAATATATTACCATATCATGAGCAAGGTAGAGCTTTAGTTAGTATCACTGACTTCAACCATATGATTTAGTCTGTTCCTGTTTGTGTTGTCCTGTCCAATGTCAGATATCTGTGTATACTACCAGTGATATGTATATGTTATTTTTTTATAGTTACTGTTGGGGGGTTTTTATTTCACTTCTAGCTAGTCTCATCAATTGAAAGAGACCTTGAATTCCTGGTGAAGCAACAGCAGCAATGCTTGTTAGGGTAAGTGAAAAACTAGATGAGTTTTGACATTGTGAATTGATGGAAAGCAATTTATGTCAAATCCAAATCCAGTAATTCAAAAGACATTTTGATATTGCAAAATTCCCACATTTTCAGTTGCTGTGATGTACTTTAAATCACATGCAGAAAGTCTGTTCAAATTCCTCAATGCAATGTGCCCTTGGTTGATAGTAAAAGCAGTGTTGTCCAAGAGTACTGTAGGCTTCAGTAAAAGCTCTATCTCATGAATGTTTATATCCATTGACGTCTTGGTGATATGGTATGTTTGGAGAATATGACACACCATGGCATACAGTACTGCAGAGATGAATATGAAATCATAACAAACCCAAAACAAATTGTAAAGGATGAAATGTTATAGTATCAAATGGAAAGAATAAGCAATGTGATTCATGACACACTGCATGAGTGGCAGGATGATATTTTTGGAACTTTGATAGAATTAGGATAAAGTTTGACATAATTATGTTTAACAAAGGGAAGAGTCAGAGAAGGAAAAAAATATGATAAAGATGAAGTTGACAGATTTTTAGTGAGTTTCCTTTAAGTGCATGATAATGTCAAAATCCATTGCAAGTCATTTAAAATCTATTCAGGCAAAAATGCCATCAACAAAAAGGGTCTCTGTGATGGTTTTATTTGGAACTCTTCAATTAATTTTTTTTTCATTCTCTAGACTTCAACCACAGGGGGCCAGTCTGCAGAAGTTGTGCGGTCTCTGCCTCCCTCTCCTGGCCATGCCTTCCTCCAAGAGGCTGGTGGAACACCTCCTCCGGCTCCACCCACAATCTCAGGCAGATGGCCTCACCGACCTCTTCCTGGAGCGAGTCACACAGACACAGGCATCGGCGTACGGTAAAGATTACACAGGAGGTGAGTCTCTTGAGAAATTTGGCTAAATATTTGCCATGCACTGTTCTTGGAAGTGGAGAGATCATTTGTATTTGGATAATTTCTTAAAGAATTCCGTATTCAGATAACATAGATGCATAATGGTGATTAGGAAACCATTACAATTGATACTGCAGAATTAAGATTTTCCTTTCATTCCCACATACTGTATACGCTATAATTTTCGCGTACATAAATTTTCGTGAATTGCCGCTGTCACACATTTTCGCGAGTGGTTAAATTCGCGATTGGGGGACCAGAGAAAATATGAAGTGGCAAAGAAAGTGTGAATTTTCAACTTACTAGCAAATAAGAATGATACTAGTTATACACTGCATGAAAAAAACTTACCAAACTCTGCGAACTAGTAAGTTAGAATTCAACAGTTTTGAAGTGGTTAAGTCCATCGCGCTAGATTTCTGACGAGTGGTCCCCTTGCGATACAGGCGCGGTGGAGCACCCCAATTTGCATCTTATTATCGCCCCGTTCTATTTGAATTTCCAACGGGCATCCACGGCTGCCCGAAACTGTGTGCATGAAAAGTCAAATCTTTACCTTCTCCTTGTGCCGCTATGCGTGCCGCTAGTAAACTCAAACTTCCCACACTATCTAAGTTTTTAAAAACCTTCCTTTTGATGAAAAAATTATGAAATTTGCTGCACTAGAACTTGAGATATTAAAGCGTTTTGAAAATCACCTCTCGCAAAACATGCTCTCTGTTTTTTTCCGACTGGACTATGGCCGGGCTCCAATGTGTCCGAAATTGGCAGCATAAGTTTATCAGGCCTCAATCCATATATGGTGAAAGTCTTCGCTTGGTTCCACCTGTACTTTTTGAGAAATCAACATGTTTCTACAGGGTTTGGAATAGAAAATTGTAGTAAGCGAAACAATTGAAAATGACGTCATTTCTTTTCCCATAATATTGGGCATGCGTGGTACGTGAGATTCAGGATTTCGTGCTCATTGTTGGTTTGCATGTGACGCAGTCAATTTTGCTGAGTGTCGCACGGCGGTGACTGCTGAGCTGCTGCCGCGCACGCTGCATGCAGCAAAGCGTTGTGTGTGCTGTGACATGCAACGCTACAGTCACGCGATTATATATACATGGGACCGACCTGTACACTTTGCGTTCATGTCATTTTTGACATCACCTTCTGTTTTTTTCCGACACAACCATGGCCGGGAATATTACGGTATGACATTTAAAATGCAAGCAGATAAATAAATTTCAGTGTACTTTGTTCGAATGGCGCTTTGGTTCCGCAATCACACTTCGTGAATTTTAGGATGATTTTCGAGGCATATTTTTGGTAATTTTGCTCGCGAGGTTTTCGCTAAAATTTCACATTTTATCATTGTCAAATTCTTTAATATGTTATACAGTATGTGCATATTCAGACATGTTTTCAAATTCAAACTAACTCAATTTTAATCCGAAAATAGGTTTCCTTAAATTGTTATTAGCTTGAGAAGTTGTTTACTTTTTCTCAACTACGCGAGTACATGTTGTTTACTTTATGCAAATGAGGCTCGGCTGCCGATGGATTTCTGCGAGATAATTAGGGTGCTCCACCGCGCCTGGATAATGGATTGGCTCTCTAACACTCGTATGTAGACGTGGACGTGCGTAAACAAGCTTAGCCAGTATGGTCTGTTCGGTAAGCCGTGACATGGTATACTAGTACTGAAATGTTCGTATCATCAAGGCAAGGGATTCATTTTGGAAGGTAATATTTTCGCGTGTTGTTAATTTCGCGAATAGCTCCCGACTCGCGAAATTTGCGAAAATAAAACCCCCGCGAAATATATAGCGTATACAGTATTGGGAGACAAGGTGTAGAACGTGATAAAGATAGCTTTAGACACAATGGAGAATAGGATTGCAACAAATTTATGATGCTCTTGCCTCTCAGACAAGATATTTGATGTATAGATCAATGGACAGTAATGCATTTTTTTTTTATGCCTCCGCCACGAAGTGGTGCCGGAGGCATTATGTTTTCGGGTTGTCCGTCCGTCCGTAATGAATTTTGTGGACAAGGTAACTATCGAAACCTGTTGAGGTATCCTAATGAAACTTGGCATGTATGTGTATTAGGGGGTGAAGTTGTGCCTATCAACTTTTGGGTGCACATGCTCAAGGTCAAAGGTCAAAAGGTCAAGGTAAAATACATAAAATTTCACTATTTCCACCATATCTATTGAATTCCTGAAGATATTTTCTTGAAACTTAGTGTATACATGTATTACCCAATTAAGATTCTCTGGTGAAAGTTTGGGTAATGAGGTCAAAGGTCAAAGGTCAAACGGTCAGGGTCAAATACATAACATTTCACTATTTCCACCATATCTATTGAATGCCTGAAGATATTTTCTTGAAACTTAGTGTATACATGTATTACCCAATTACGATTCTCTGGTGAAAGTTTGGCTCATGAGGTCAAAGGTCAAAAGGTCAAGTAAAAATATTAAAACTTCTTTTTTTTCTCCGTACCTTGGAAAATTGTTCAAGGTATCTTCATGGAACATAGTATATACATGTACTGACTGGAAGTGATTATCTAGAGAATGTAGGGTTCATGGGGTCAAAGGTCAGGGGTCAAAGGTCAAGTGCAAGACTTCAAAATTTTACTATTACCCTCATATTTATGCAATGCCAGCAGGGTTATTTTTTTACACTTGGTGTATGCGTGTGTAACCTAATAGAAATTCTCTGGAAAGTTTTTTTTTTCTTCTTTTTTTGCCTCAAAGGTCAAAAGGTCAAAGATCAAGTGAAAGTGCTCAACTAACTTTTTCTTCCATATCTGGGAAGTGGCTCAAGTTATCTTGAAACTTAGTACATATTATGCATGTTCTACCTGAAAGTAATTATCTTATGAATTTTAGGGTCAAGGGCCAGATGAAAATGGTAACAAATTACTATTCAATTCAGAAATTGCACTTTTTCTCCACACCTGTACCTTGAAAATTACTCAATGCCTAAATGTATGAATGGGTCAAAGTCAAGGTAAAGTCCTTAAATCCCTAGATACATGCTCTCCTATTCATCCAATTAAACCTAGGTCAAGGAAGGTGAACATTCAACACATTTGTGACAAACTTGTCATTTCAATATTTTGCCAATTTTGTGAAAATGTAATCACACATTGTCCACATGTACTATCTAGACCTATTGGGAAAATCATGCATTATGGCGGAGGCATACCAGTCGCCAAAGCGACATTTCTAGTTTTACAACTGCTTGATTTACGAAGGATATGACAATATCATGGGCTCAGAAACAAATTCAAACCATCTGTATATAAATATGAAAGCCAATCTGTTGGAATGTGACTCCTCAATGTACCTCCACACGGAGATAGGATTGAGTCGGGTCAGTAATCTGGTGACTGAATTGGATCAGGTGTGTTCTGTGACTAGCTTGTACTCTGATCTATGCCAATGTCTTATTTGAGTCAATGTAACAGCAATTTTTTGAATTGTTTTCGTGTGCAATAGAGTGGAATCTTGCCTATGAGAGCATGGTGTCCCTGTGGCTGAAGTATCTGCCAGCAGTGGAGCAAGAAATCTTCCTTCTTCTTAGGGCTGCCGTCTGCTGTGATCCTCTTCTGGGCCGGCAAGATGCCTTAGCTCTCATTAATTCAAGGGGACTGGTGAGAGAGTCTATTTCCTTTCATATTTTAGTATAGCAGAAACCTTGCTTTATCAGTGACACTTGATGTGTGAGGAGTATGCCGCATAGATTTTGAGCAGTCTTTGATTGATCGAGTTATGGGGGAAAAAACACTTTGCAGTTTACGACATACAATTTGACAGAGAAAATTAAATGTCAGAAAAATTTTTCATGCAGGATTAGAGTTGTATCTATCCTCTGAAACATAGCTTGTTTGAAGTTCTGCCAAAAGGTAGCTGTAAACCTATAGCAATGAGATGTGTACATATGAATATGGAGAGAGTTTTGTGTTACAATATGTTTTGATAGTTCACATTATCGTCATTCAAATGACACATTTTTTTAAAACCAGAATGTATTTCTCTGAAAGGCCATTCTCAATCTGATTGCTGTATCAATATTGTATTTCACAATACCTTTTACGTCAATGCTTTCCCCTTTATTTTATCTAGGCAAGAGCGTGTGCTGAGAATAGGGTGTTATATCAGACAGTAGACTCCTGCATCCAGCAGGTTCTTTGGCAGACAGATGGCAGTCAGCATGTTATGACATTCCTGCATATGTTTCAAGTTGCTGTAAATGAGGCTGTCAACAGTACATCACAGGTATGTTACAATCCCCATACTAAACACAAAAATGTCCTTTTGCAATACTACCCACATTCATTTTATTTAGATATTTAATGTTCTGAATTGTTGAACAATTCAGTAAATATTTAAGTTTAGTTTCATGGTCATATTTAAAGATTTTGTAGCAATTTTGTGATTAAGAGTGGATTGTTCCCTAGCAAATTGAGAAAACAATGGAAGAGATTTACCAATACCAAATAATGAGTATATTCACTTTAAACAATGGATTTACTCTTAATCTCACTGAAGATGTGTAATTTTGGGTGATTTTTTTTCTTGTTCTCATATTAGGACTCATTGAAAATCTAAATAGCTTTGAGGTAGTATGACAGGCATACAGTACTCAGAAGAATGGAATAACTGTATGACAATGTTAGTTATGTAACTTATGTTTCACCTTTACTTCATTTGTACTATGACTTTTTTTGTAGTTTGTTATTGTTGCTTGATATTTCTGTGCAACTGATCCACTGGCATGAAGTTTCAATGGTAATTTTGGCCACTTGTGGAGTCAGATGCATTCTAATTCATCATTCTCATCTTCTACAAAAAGTATTATTAATGTGTCATCTCACTCCCCCGCCCCCATCTTTGATATAGGCTTCAATCCACAGATTGTTTCCACAGCGACTCCTCCCACTCGTCAATTTACTGGCAGTGGAACCAGCAGGTAAAGACATAGGGCAATTAAAGCAGTGGTTTATGTTCATACTCTCTTGTAAGTCTGACAGCATGACATCAGGGTCTGATATTTGTCCGCCCTTTAATCGTTTGAATGAAGATATTCGTTTTCAGCAGTGAAGGCACAAATTCATGATTAACACTGAAGCATCTCCATATTAAATTGACATTAAATATATGTATATATATTCATAAAATAAATCATAATTATAGCTTCTCCTTACTAGGTAGTCATATGTGTTTGTATGTGTGAGATAACAGTAATCTTAAAAGGAAATAAAAATAAAGACCGGAGAAATGCTGCTATGCAAATTTTTGGACATAGACATTTGTCAAGGAATGACTTTATTGATACTTCAACAATGCACCACAGTGCACACTTAACATGGTTACACAACCAAGTTCACATTATGGCGATGAAAATGATGACACTGATGACACTGATTTTATAGGGATGATGACGATGATGGTTGTCATGGTAATAATGTTGACAGCAATGATAGTGATGATGATGATCTTTGTGTTGTTATGATTGTCATGACAGTGTTCAAGATGACAGAGGTAATTGTGACGATGATGGTGATGGTGATGGTGATGGTGATAGTGATAATGATGGTGATGAGGAGGATGATGATGATGAAGATGGTGATGGTGATGAGGAGAATGAGGATGAGGATGATGATGATGGTGATGATGATGAGGAGGATGAGGATGATGATGATGGTGATGATGAGGAGGAGGATGAGGATGATGATGAACACTATCTAATCTAAATGCAAGTAATCTTTGTTTTCATGCATTTTACTCTTTCTCTCTGATTAAAAACCTTTATGTACAGATTTGCCACCAGAGGCCCACCCCATACACCTCACCAGCATCAGCCGCGTTCTTGTGGCAACTGTCTCCGAGCCAATTGTTGCCAACAACCCCCAGGAGCTGTACGCTGTCTGGATGCTTCTGGTCAAGTTCTGCCAGTGGTATCACGCCGCCCTGTGCACCCTGGTTCGGATGTACGGAGGAGAGCGGGATGGGGAAACGTTGGAGGCTTGCCTGCAACTCGTGACATGGTTCCACCACCCCTTAACAGGAGCCAGTCTGGTGGACTTCAGGGTGAGAAACATATCAAGGCATTGGCAGACACTTTAAAGATTCATAGTAGAATGAGCTGGAAAATATGCCATGGACAGCATCACTCCTGGACTCCCATGTCATAAATTATGTGAGAATTGCAACTCTTGCTGGAACGACAACTTCCCATAGCAACAGCCAATCAAGAAACTGGATTCTTGTTGTTACCATGACAATTACCATTCCAGCAAGAGTTCCTATAACTGTAAAAGTGGGTATTTTCGCGTGACTAATTTTTCGGGCTCGGCCGGGCAAGAAGAGTTTCGTGTGTTTTTGATTCCACTGAATCAAGACATCAATGACTGGAACATACAAGCAGCAGAAATATTCCTGTGCTTTTATTTTAGCGCTAGTTTCTAGTTGCGCAAAATGCACGAAAATTTCAGCGTCGCGAAAATTTTCACTTTTACAGTATATCAACTTTTTATGAAATGGGGCCCGGGAGTCATTTTAAAACTTTTGCCCCTTTAGAATTTCTGCCCCAAACATCTTTGTTTGCACCTGTAATTCATATTTCTTTGTGTAGATATAAGAAAATTGGTGTTGTAGATCATCAAATTGCATTCTGCATCAGTACCAGAGCAGTGATACCGACTGTTAATTTTTTTTTCAGTATTTCGTACTGTTTTGTTGTTGTTCCATGGAAAATACTGTTTTTCCCAAATTATGCTACTACCCATGCCTATTGGAGGAAAAATGAAAAATACTGTTTTTTCCCAAAAAAAATATGCCCTTTCAGCCCTCAGAATACTGCAGTGCTGTTTACAAGTTGGCATCTCTGCTGGAGTATTAATATCTAGGTTGTGCAGCATTGCCAAGACCCAGCAGAACAAAATCATTAAAAGACATGTGGAAAATCACCAAAACTCACAAAAAATCACCAAATTTGGAAAAGTGTAGTTTCAGCTCCAATAATTTCAAGACAAAAAACCGTTACCAAACACTTTACATGATTGCCTTGCACGAGTTTCGGTGCAGTTTGATCGCACTACATGTATATACCTTAGGGGCTAATACACGTCGTGGTCACGCACACACCATAATACATTACGTGAATGTGTGTGTATGTGTGCTGAGTGACAAAAGACGCGCATGTTATCTTTGTACAGGCAATTGCAATGTAATTTATGGGGAGAAGTTTTGGGAAAATGCATTTTTGTTTTCATTACTTTGATAATTTTTCATTGATCTCAACACCACGAAAAAAAATCACCAAAAATCACAAAATTTTGGTTTGGTTACCAGTCTAAAATTTTGTCACCAAACAATTAAAAAAATTTTTAAGATTTAACAAAATTTCACCCTTTTTGGTTAAACCAAAATCACACCCTTTTTGGTTAAACCAAAATCACCATCTGGAAACACTGAGGTTGTGCCGTGCAGATGGTATTGTGACTGTAAATGTTTCATGCAATCACCAGTACTGATACTATCCCTTGCCAAGCTACAGGCATTCCCTGTGAAAGTTACTGTAGATATGTCATCCCCATTCATCACAGGATCAAGTGCTGGAGTTGGCCAAGACCATCAACAGGTGCATGATGGGAGATACTGTCAAGCTGGACGAACTAAAGATGGCGGTCTCACAGTGCTACAGTTCAGACTGTCTTGGGGCTACTGTCAGACCCATAGCTGAAGTCTGCGTCAATCTGGTCATGGCTACCACCCTCCAGATCACATCCCTAACCCCGAAGAATCTACTGGACCTACTCGATTCAGTAAGAACAGGAGAACATTACTCTGGAATAAATACATGAATGACAGTAGTACTGATAGTCGCCAGTAGTGTGTAATAAGACAAGGGTTACCAACTTATTAGAGAACATTTGCCATCAGAGAACCTTTCTTCTAGAGGTGGCACTATTTAGGTGATTTTTCTTTTTTCTTTTTTCTTGTGAGGATGGACAGACATTTATTCTCCCTCCCCTCGTTTATTTTTTTTTGACCAGGGTGTAAATATTGGCGTATGACTTTGCATGGTTAACCAGAGACTTCTTCAAGAACATTGCTAACTCTGGAGTGATTGAATATAATGATGGTGATGTTGAGGATCATCATCATCATCACTATCACTACCACCACCACCTCAATCACCATCATCATCACCGTCACTATTACTGCTATTACTAATCTTTATTGGTAGTGCCATATGCCAACTGAAAACATAGAATAGTGTATGCAGTTCACAAATGATTCAAATGATTGTGTAATGTGCATGAAATCAAATGAAGTAATCCAAGGCAAAATATCTTCCACAGATATTTCCAGCAGTATCTGTTCCAAGTCACATGACCTTGAAGATTATGCTCCTCCGTTCCGCTCTGGATGCGTACAGGGAGGTCTTAATGGTTTCCGAAGAGGGGTTCGGTGGACTGTCCACAGCGACTGTGTGTCAGACTGTGAAAGCTCTGCTAAGCATGGTGGACTGTGATATTGAGGAGAGGGTCAAGTTGAGCATTCTTTCAGAACTGACCAGGTGATGCAAGCAGTATCTGAATTTTGAAATGCAAGTTTCAAGCACTTAAAGCATCAAAGGTGCTGCAGATTTTTTGCTGACAAAATGTGACTCAAATAGGCTGCAGAGTGGTTGAAGAGTTTTCTTGCAATTTTATTGCCATTTTCAAACATTTTGAAGTCCATCATCAGAACAAAATGAAACCTTTCCAGTGAAACCTCACCACTTGTGACATAAAAAGGAATATTTTTGAAGTTACGAATAAGAATATGTCATATTTTTATATTATTTTCTTTGTTTATCAACAGCTTAATGCCAAATATTTCAAATTAGCAAGAATGGACCTAACTCATTTTGGCATCAAACTCTTTATAATTAGAGGATCAGAGTTTCTGAAGAATGAGGGAAGGTATCTTAGAATGTTCATCTTTTTGGCCCCCCATTCAGATCTCGGTCATGGATCGCGTGATCCTCCCGAAAATTTGTACTAAGGTAGAGGCCAATGTAATCTACAAGACTGTATAGTTAGATTTTTCAAATTTTAATTCATGTATTTTATATTAATTTATGCTAATTTATGCCAAAATTTTTTTTTGCCTATAAATCAAAAAATGAAGCTCCAAGACTTCTAATTTTTGGTGAACATATTCTTTTTAATATCCTCAACAATAGTATTGAAGCAAAAATTCGGCTTCATAATTATTTCTTATTTATTATTGTTTATTGAATTTCTTATGTATTTTATTGTTTACTGAATTTCTTATGTATTTTGTTGTTTATTGAATTTCTTATGTATTTCTTTGTTTTTTACTTTTTTTTTGTTTTGTTTTTTTTTCGTCAAAATTAGTTGCAGAATCTTTTTAAAGCATAATCAGGCTAAAATGAATCATTATCAGCCATTGAAAGTAAAAATATTTATTTTTATATGAATTAATTGCAAAAACACAATTTACATTGGATTTGTACACAAAATCAAGTTTTTGAGCAATTTTTGGGTCGACAAATTTTTTTTAAAGGGGCGTGGCTTCAAAAACAATATGCCTGGGAGCGACAAATTTGATCTCAAAAGTTGCATGGTACAAAATGGCCCCCGAGGGCCCCCCCCCCCCCCCCCCCCCCTTAGTGGGAATAGGGTTAAAGAAAGAAATGTGCACCCTTTAGATATATCCACAAGCATATATGTATATTTGTGTATGTTGCACCCATGTACTTTTGCATGCATGCTTAATATAAGAAAGCTACCCATCTGATTCCCAGGTCAAGAATTTGTGACACACCATATGTATTAAATACTATGGTTTGTAGTGGGCAGGTAGTATCTGAACAGACCCTCAATCTAAACACACTGATAAATGCATCTCACAAACATTGTTACTAAGGAGATGCCAATCAGCATCTACCAACATAGATACAGTGCACTTCTGCTATAACGAACACGGTGATAACGAAGTTCCGGTTACAATGAAATGAAAATTAAGGCCGCAACATTATCAGCTCTACGTATTTTTATTGTTTATTGATTCGGTTATAGCGAAATTTTGATATAACGAAAGAAAACTGCCGGTTCCGAGGATTTCGTTATAACAGGTGTCCACTGTAGACCCCCAGTGGCAGATTGTACACCAAGCTGCAGAATTACAACCAGCTGATGATAGACAGACTCAAATCTGTGATAACAAGAGACGCTATAATACTCCTTTGATAGAATGTGTAGTGTAGGATGCCATGCGTATTTAGACAATGGAGGTTTAACAGGCTTCATGAGTGTGCGAATTAAGTGAGGAGAATTAATCTGAGTGACACTTTTTATTCTTCTCGGACATGTGAGCAACGTAAACATTGCGACCATGAAGACCCAAGGACGGAATTGTCTCTGTTTTGGGATAAATAAACTGAAGCCCCTCATCGTTCTTGTGATGGTCAGTGTATTGTTGTGAGTGGCGGGTGCGTATCTTCATCCCCAGCCGAGGTCAGCTTATGTCCACCTCTGAAAGCTTGACCATGCAGTGCCTTCAGCCTTTTTGTGCCAGGTTCTGTGAACAGTGTATGCAATGCTCAGACCTCCCGACCATTCTCGACGTGGAGGAAAGACTATGAATTTTAACCATTCCCAGTTCTTGATTCAGTAGCATTTTCCTATTTTTCTTTATAAGTTTACTACACACTTTTATGGCAACTGCTCTTTCTTTCCTGTACTTTTAAGCCAAACCATCACTATTTTTTAGTCAGAAAGGATGGTAGGTCTGAATGCTATGGGATTTTCTGTACCAATTTGCATTCAAGGCACATGAAGCCAGTAATGTTTATAACTGCAATAAACTTACAGTGGTCAGTGTTCTTGTTGACAAAACAAGGCATGGTAGGAAAGTAATTTTTGGAGGGGAAAAAAAAAACAGTGGTGCAAAGCATCAGTTTGGCAAGAATAGGAGTGAAGAGAGGCTATTGATGTTATGAAAGTCTTAACTTGTCTCATTGTATGTTGATACACAGTGACCTCAGAATCATGACCTTTGCCACTTCATGGTGGAGTCACTTATGTGTAGCACAGTGTGTTCACTTTAATCCATATCCAGCTACATGTATAAAGGGGCATTTTGTAGTCTACAATTTTTACAGGCTGAGACTGCAAGCTGATTGTTGACATAGCACAAATCATCACATTTGCTTCATTCACATTCTTAGAATTTTCCAACAATGAATAAAACGACTGAAATTGATGTGAACAATTTCATGATGCAATTTCCACTAATGTTATGTACAAAGAAAAAACAAAAATGAAATTACTGAAGAATAATAATGTGTGAATGAATGAACAGAAGAAGGAAAGGTGTGTTTCATTGTCTTCTATTGTCAGTACCTGGTGTGGAGGCACATTATGATTCATTGCAGACTTCGGGATGGCTGGGTACTTTCGTTTATTAACACGTAACATTGCAAGGTACATATCATTAGTGGCATTTAGTAGCATTGTAGGTAAAACAAAAATTTTCCTATCCTGGGGCTGGGCCCTCTCCGTACTGTCATGTTTCCGTGACCGAAGTACCGTACGACCTGAAATTTCACTTAATCTTGGTTCTCTATATCTATGGTATCCTTCAATGAACATTCTTTATCTTATCTCTACATTCCTCCCCCCAGTTGCAGCCTTTAAGAGGATGCAACGATAAAACTTATATCATTTACCATTGCAACTACTCGATATATTAATTCATCAACATAATAAACAACCTTTTAACCAGTAACTTATTGATGATACATATACATTTTATAACTCTATGTGACATTAAATGCATCAGAACTCTGAAGGGATGGTATTTGTGTTTTGATTATCAAACCTCTGCTATCACCTTGGGTAATGTACAATATACAATCAACTGTACTCAACAAAATTTGCATCCTGTGGTTACAACTCAATAACTTTCATTAACACTGTATACCCATCCTATACATAATAAACACTCATTTTACTTGGAATTTACATGTAACTTTATTAATTCTCATCACTGTTTTCTGAAATACTTCATGTGTCTTGGTTTTAAACACCTGAAACACAGGAACATTGGCTCCAATCATGAGTGACACCCTCGGGAGAGTGTTCTTGCCACTTAGTTCTGGTAGCTCTATGTCCTTTAGATGTCTCCATTTTTCCAAATCTCTTTGCATTGGAGCATCTCTCACGGTCACTTGTATGCCATCTCTTACATACATTGGTGGAAGGCTGATGTATTCCTCCTCTTGTATTCCACCTATCTGCATTTCATCTACCGTGACTTCTGTGTCGATTACTTCCTCCAAGTTCAATGTCTTGATGACTAATTTAGTCTTTCTGGTTCTTGCTTGCAGTCTCTCTACCAGTTCAGTATCACAAAATACTGTTCCGCATCCACTATCTATGAATGCATGAATTAATATGCATTTCTCACTTCCCCTGCGTTTTATGACAACTGAAATTATTGTCATGCATGTCGATGTTGGTTGAGATTTTTCTCCAACCCCTTTTTTGACATTGGTGGATCCTAATGAAACCGTAGTAGCTTCACTCTGCAGCTCCGTTGAAGTTGAAGCATCATTTTTATTTTTTATTTTTACTGGCTCAGCTCCATCTCCTTCTTTGATTCTTCAGGGGTCGTGCATCAACGTGTTGTGTTTCTTTTTGTACAGCTCGCAAACCACTTGGCTTTTGCACTCCCGCTTCATGTGTCTTGGTTTTAAACACCTGAAACACAGTCCCTTCTTTCTCACTTGCTCCGATCTTTCTTCGACTGTCAGTGCTTTGAACTTTCTGCAATCGTTTATATTATGCCGTGTATTTGTGCCACAGAAAGAGCAAGTTGGTGGTTTTGTACTCTTTTCATCCCCACTCTGGTTTGCAATTCTGATTCCGAAAGCCTTTGCAGTGTTTTTCGTTCTTGCTGGTTTGTCCCACTGATAGATGGCGTTTTTCTTGTAGCCTAGACCTTCTACCATCGGGTCGTTCTGGTTCCTCGCCGTCTGTGAAACAAGATGTACCAAGTCTTCCAAAATTGGACTTCTGTTACTCACATCTCTTGTGAATCCAACTATTGATATCCACTTTTGTTGGAGATAGGGAGTTTGCTGGCAACGATTTGCAAGAAACCAGGGGCATCCATCTCTCCTATGTCTCCAGCATCCCGTACATAGGAACAATTGTTGAGGAAAATAAAATATTTCCTCAATCCCTGTCCATCCCCTGTCTTGATGGGTTCCCATTCCTTGGCCTTTTCCATATAAGCATGAATAGTGCTACTTCGTTGCCCGTAATCTTGTTGTAGCATGTTGCTGTTTCAAAGGCTCTCTCACTTGGCTGGATATGTGGACATTCCCGGATTAGATCGTATGCTTCACCCCTGGTATACTTTAGCAATAATTCTAGCTTCCTCGCAGGATCGTCCGTTTTGGATTCTACAACATACTCGAAGTTCCTTGTGAAGGTCAAGTATTCAAGCGGGTCTCCACTGAATGTTTCCATCTCCAGCACTGGCAGGCTATTTTGTGCGGTAAATTTCATCATCTCCCTGAGCACGACTGGAAGTATTCCTTCTTCGGTTTTCAACTCAACCCTCTCTTATTTTAGTGTAGGAACTTCCTCTGCTTGACCCTGATTTGACCTTGGTTGTTCCAAAGCTTCATTCTTCATACTCCTCATATGAGAGACAGGTTTCTGTCGACCTTCATCAGATTGCGACTGTTCCATTCTGATATGATGATGTTCAGCTTGTGCATGAGACAGAGGATCCTTAATTGCATTTCGTGACTCTTGAATTTGCTATGCACCTTGTGTAGTATTCTTCCCCTGTTCATGGTCATGATGAAAAGGTTTTTCTTCACCATTCTCCTGTAGTTCTTCATCCCGCAGAAGCTTCAATTCCGTTTTCAACACTATGGCTGTCTTCTGTCTTTCAAGCTCTGCTTCTTCTTCTTTGATACGCTGACTCATTCTTAATTGTTGGATTTCCTGTTCTATTCTCAATGATCTTAGCTTCTTTTCAAGTTCAGTCGTCTCTTGTAATGCTGTCAACTTTGCCTTTAACTCCCTCTCTCTCTGTCTTTATCTTTCTTTCTTCATAACGCCATAAAACGCCATAAAAAATGCCGATGATCCACATGAAACACTGGATTCATTCTCATCATGCTCATACTCCTCATGATCCATTCTCTTCATATTTGGATCTCTATTCATTCCTGTTACGTCTAGTTTTTCATGCTGGGCCTCACTACGCCTGGTTCTGCCCCTTTCATCTCTTGTTTCTGCATGAACTCTACTAGTACTAGCCATCTCTATTGGCCCTTCTGAAAATATGCCCTGGCTCTTCTTTCCACCATTCTTACTTTCAGAACTTTAATTTTCATTGTTTAATTCCATGGTTGTACCCCCTTCCTTCATCAAGCAGGGCATTGCTTTATCTTCTTTATCCATGATTTTTTCTTTGTGTACTTTTCTATAGATTTAGAAACGGCAAATTCAGTTCGATCTCAATATCAATATTTACGTTACGTTACGTTACTCACTGCGTCATACATTACATCGCATGTAACATGTATGCAACGGTGGTGAATACCGCTACACTAGTACTGTACTGTAGCCGTGGTTCCGTGCACGCAATGTCATGTCCACGTACCACAAATCAACGCAGTGCCGCTGCCGTCTGACTGCGCCAAGCCGATGATGGCGATCCTTGATCCGTCTTGATGGGACGTACTTTTGTTTTACGAAATGTGGAGGCACATTATATTTCATTGCAGACTTCGGGATGGCTGGGTACTTTCGTTTATGAACACTCAACAATGCAAAGGTACATATCATTAGTGGCATTTAGTAGCGTTGTAGGTAAAACAGAAGTTTCCCTATCCTGGGGCTGGGCCCTCTCCGTACTGTCATGTTTCTGTGACGGAAGTACCGTACAACCTGAAATTTCACTTAATCTTGGTTCTCTATATCTATGGTATCCTTCAATGAACATTCTTTATCTCATTTTATCTCTACACATGGTATGCAAGCTTTGTCATGGCTTGGGTTCCACGGTATGCCTTCCTCAGCACCAAAAGACTGTCTGGTATGTCAACTTCCCGTGTACAGGGGAACCTTGTTACAGTAGGGGCTCAAAAAAGATGACAATTACCTTCCTATATCGGGCTTCTGTGTCAGGGCACAAAAATTTAAAGAGTTTGAAATAGCAAAATTACCTGCGTAAAAGAGGGGTTTGCTATATCTGACCCCTTTATGACGAAGATCAGCTGTATCAATTCATGGGGGAAATACTCTGTCAGTCTTGTGGGTGATGTGTTTACGTAATCATACGATGTAATGTCAACAGGATTTTTGCCATGGTGGTCCGGAGAGGGATTGATAAAGGTTTAATGACACCATCACTTCCTCTAATCTGCGTATGTGGTCGAGACTGACACAACTGGTATACATCGCTGAAGTAATCTGTGAAACTGTAGAGTCCTGTTGACTTTCTGAGTTCGTGTCTGATTTTGTTGAAACTTCTAAAATTCCATTTTGTTATTTATTTTGTTTTGTTTTGTTTTTTGCTATATGCAGTAAAGCTAAAGTAAATATGAGAATGGAAATTACATTTTACTGTATCATGACACATAATACCGAACATGACTTTTGTGTTATATTTGTTCTGTGATTGCTGTTTTTTTTTCCTCTGGATGATTGAAATAAGAGCTTTTGGAGTAATAGTACAGTCTTCAAAATATATTCAGTATGAGCATCGTACCATATGCAAATGAAAGTGAATTTTCATCTTGAATATTGGAATGTACTACCACATCTTTTCGTGACATTTCCTGTACACAGCTAACAAATAAAAAAAAATTAGGATCTCCATATTTGGGGAAAAAAGGGATAAGTTACAGAGATGGACGTGTATTAATTTTAATGTCCACCTTTTTCATTAGTTTTTTGTTGGTACAATGAGATAGACTTCAAATGCAGGGCTCAACATTAGTGGTGACCTGGGGCCACAAAGAATTGATGTAGGGCCACCAATTTTCTAAAAGGGTTATCGTTTGATGACCCAATCAAGCAACTAAGATTCAAAAAGGATTGTTACGTTTCCTTGTATCTTGAGCCTTTTTTTTTTGGGGGGGGGGCCACCTATATTCCAGATTTAGAGGACAAATCCACCTTCATAGACATGTAGTTTGAGTGATGGCAACAATATTAGTAGAACACATCAGTGAAAGTTTTGGGAAAATCAGACAATCCGTTCAAAAGTTGTGAATATTTTAAGTATCTGCGCAGTCACTACTAGATGAGAAGACTACCACTAGTGTATGGCACATGCGTACAATGATATGAGGAAAATAAAAAGAGAATTTCACAAAAACATTACTTTTTGAATAAAGTGCACATTTCTTCGACTTGTTACTGACGTAATATTATTCCCCTTGCCTTCTGAAAGTGAGAAATCGAGTGTTCTTTAGATACGCAAGGAAAGTGAAAATATGTTGAATTTACTTTATACTTTCTTTGCCATTGTACACGTGACATCACAAGCTATAGTAGTCTTCTCATCCAGGCGTGACTGAGCAGAAACTTCAAAAATTAATAACTTTTGAACGGATTGTCTGATTTTCTTCGAACTCTCACTGATGTGTTCTACTAATATTGCTGCACTCACAAAACCCACATGTCTATGAAGGTGAACTTGTCCTTTTAATAAAGACTATAGTGGGTCAAACGGTCCACCACAGAAAAAATGTTCATGTTGAGCTCTACCATGTGCATGGAGATGAAAAGGTAATCATGATGAGGTACTTTAATAGTTAAAGGGAAAGAATTTGGACAGGAATGTGTGGAAGTACAACTGTATCAATCATTGCTGTCACCTGGTTAACTACAAAATAATGTGTGAGAATCATTCATAAGTGTGTTTAGTTAACTCACTGGCAGATGCAATCCAATGTTCACCACACCACAGACCCAACAAAAATACAATGTATTGTAGTCTCTATATCACCAAGTCAATTCCATAAATACACACCAATATCTGACACCAATATCTGACACAAATGGCAGAAAGGACTGGACATGACACCGTTTTCTTTTCAGTGGCCCAGCTAGGCAATTAATTATTCCTTTAATTTATTAGTTTCATATTTCTCTTGAAATTGACAGGCATACACTGCACAGTCCACAAATATTTAAAACACACACTTTGTAAAATTTTCTTTTCCCAGTTTCCTTTGTTTTGTTTTGTTTTTCTTCTTCTTCCCCTCATCAGCAACGATTTATTGGTAGCAAAATAGGTAAATTGTACAAGCAAGAAGTGACGAGACGTTCTGCTCCTTTTCGACCTACTTCGCACCTGCCATCCGAGACGTCCACAAAGCTAGCACAGATGGTGTGCGCCTGTCCTGTTATGGTGCTATTAAAGAGCTAGGTCACCAAACCTTCCATTCGTTCTTCGGGAATGTGATTTCAAGATCAAACACACTGTTGTCGCCCAGCAACGGCATGGCCTACGCCCTTCGCTACAGCTACGATGCATACTCGGCATTTAACATATGATACACAATTTCTGGTTGTCCTTTCTTTTTCCTATTTCTTTCTCATCTCTTTTAAATATACACACAAGAATGTGAAAGGTGCACAAGGTTATTTTTCATAACAGTAATTCTTGGGGTGGGGTGGGGGTGGGGTGAAAAACGTGTAAGCAGTAAAGAGAATACAGTGAAGATAAATAGCTTTCAAACACACTTGAGACAAACAGCTACGGTGTTGGGTTGTTGTTTTTTTTTGGGGGGGGGGATGGGGAGGTAACCACAGTCTACTATTTCAATGATTGTGATCTTGGTTAAGATGAACAGCACCTATGACAAGGTTTTGATATCTTCTCAACAAACTGAGTGCAAAGAGACACTTGGGTAATATCTTCTGGGGGTTGTTTTCTACTGTCTTTTCTTCCTGTCTTTTTCTTCTTCTTTTCATTCTCCGCATAGTAAAAGTGTGCACATTTTCTGGCAAGAATCAGAGATGGCGCTTTCTGGCAAACACAAATAAAAAAAGAAAAGCAACGGGAATCAGTGCAAGAAGGATGTAAACATATATATTACACATTAACAGCTTTTTTTTTTTCTCTTTGAAACATTTCCGATTATTTACAAAGATGAACGATCAAACACCTGAAGTAGAAAAGGCTGCTGCTCTCTATAAATACAAACACATAAAGCTGTGTGTCAGGGCGAACATAACCCAAATCAATTTGATTCTCCTGTTTGTGTTCTTTTTTTAATTTTCCTTTCAGCAATTTCTTCATCACATATAATACACATCTGTGCAGAGAGAGAGATAGAGAGCTTAAAATCATGTACACATTTTGCACACTGACGGAGCATTTGAGTTCAGAATACAATGAAATGCACAGGTATTCCTTTGCCAAGACACACGCACACACACATACATACATTTATATATTTATATATATGATAGTTCAAGACAACTGTACAGTAATCAACAATATTTACAAACTTAAATCCAAGTGACTTGGCAATAGAAATCATAAACACAAAACCCTCTTTTACCACTGTTTGACTACAAGGTTGAAATGCGCTGCATACAGAGGAGTTCAAGGTCCAGACACGTAAAACAAAAACGAAATTACCATGCTGTGCATGGTAAAAAAGATATACAGTGGTACGTAGAAAACTAAGCAGAGAACAATTTAACAACAAAAGAGAAAACAAGCAAACAATGCAGAAGCAAATTCAACTTTTGATTTCTGATTTCCCTCTCAAATGAAACAAAGAAACTCTTCATCAGTAGTTAAAGCTCTATTACAGGTTGGTAAAGAAAGCGTATGTACAAGTCATTTCATTTATCGCAAAAACAGCTTGTGTCCTGTGTAGATACAGTTATTCTGGTTAAATCTTGTGTCCTTTAACAATACAAACAACAAAGGTCTGTGCATCTTTCACACATTTTTTTTTTCCTTTCACTCAAGCTGCGTGCAGATGCACCTGACGAGAAAAGTGTTAAGAAAATGGAGAACGACCCTGACTGCTTTTTGCTAATAAAACAAGTAGCAAGTCAAGAACCTGTCCAAACATGTCGATGATATCGCATTGGGCACCCTGTTCCGACTACCGAGACAATGAACAACCATTTGAATTTTAGCTCTGAGCGAAGTCCAGGATGTTTTTTTGTACAATCAAATTAATCAATGTTGAAAACACGTACATCTCGTGGAGCTGACATCAGTTTATCACAACAAGTCGTAAAGTATTTCTCCGAAATTCTACCCTAGTAATGTCCTGCCAAAATATCACAGGAATTCATCCACTGAATTCCATAAAGTTCAAATATTGCACCATCCAACTTACATTTCTACTTTCAATGAGTGAATGCCACTGTCGTGGAAAACAGGTTTTACGGTACATCACTCCACTTTGTTTTCCAACAGAAACTCAAAGATCGTTGTTTCGATAATCTATTTGCATGCAGGAGGCAATAACGGTACAAATGTGCTAGCCTAAGAAGCATATTGACACTATTAGTGTGCTATAGCAGATTTGTGAGATATATAATATATAAGTTGGGTGTGGTCATCATAGAATAAACATGAACTAAAGCATATCAAACAATATTACTCTTTGTTTCATCAGCTTTGATTTGTTTATGTGACACCAGCGTCAACTGAATAAAAGAGTTTCAAAAAATAAACTTTTCTTTTTCTTCTTTTAAAAAATTTGTCTACAAGTGAAGCCAGCCACTTGGGAATAAGTACTTATTCAACAAACACATAAGCTTCTTGTAATGTATCTATAAACCAAAAAAAAAAAAAATATATAATGACTTACACAATCCGAGGATCAACTACATACACCACCATCTACAAAAGCCACACGAAAGACCCTAATCACACTGGCTAAGTATTGGGATTCTTCTAGCGGGATGAATTCCCCCTACGAGCATCCTAGGAGATTGTCCATATACAAACTGTGCAACTGCTGGCACACTGCCTCGGATCGCTCACCGGAGGTAGTCTAGCTGCCCAGCAGGTTCTAAAACTGCTCTTCTGCCCAAGGTAAGGGGGACACAAAACACTCCAGCGCTGGTCAATGAAACCCAAAGTCAACAGACGCTGCCACAGGAGCAGGTGAAGACATAATATATAAGACATATGAAACATGTGCCACAGCTCTGTGGCTCATCTTTCAGGTGTGAATAGGGTCTTGCTCTCAAAGGTCTCACAGTGAAAAGGTGGTGTGACCCAAACAGGAAAAATAATTAGTACAAAAATAATTGACTTCTCTTAATACTTGGTAGTGACTAAATGTGTCAAATCTTGCTACAAAGAGAGATCTTGTCAAAGGTGTATTCACATTTTCATTTTTTTTTTTTTTTTTTTGAGTTGCTGTCGTACAACCACCACTTTGGTAGTCCATTAGCTAAAACAGTTCTAAATGCTTCAGTTTAAGCACAAAACAGCAGTCTTGGTGGAGTTAAAAGACTCGATCTATGCCACAATATATGTCTGTACAATAATACTCCTCATGAATACATCAATGATGAGATCTGCTCCATATTCTATACAATCATTTCTCCGCATTTTTTTTTCTTTTTTTTTCTTTTTTATGTTGACACATATTTCAATTTATCATCAGGTAAGACGCAAACATGCACAGCATGTTGTACATTTTTTTCTCTTTCTTCATACAAATACAGAATGATATGCTAACATTAAGAATGTAACAAAATCAGTTCTCACATGTTAACGATTACATCTTTAAAAGGACACATCGACATTAAACTGACTCTTAACTGCAAGTCATAGTTGTTGTGGTTTTTATTTTTGGCAATTTATACCAAACGTACCAGGTTCGTAGCTACTCCAATGCAAAGATGCCTGTCTGGAACAAGGCTATTCAAAACGGTCTTGGTTCCAGACCCAACTCGTTTTGGCATGTATCAAACCAGCAAAGCCTTTCTCCAGCGTCAGAAAATAACATACATTCTATGATGTTCTCCTTCCAAATCTCTGTCAGTTTCAGGGGTCTCTACTCTTTCTTCTCCCCTTTAACTTGCCGAGAGCATCATTAAGGGGTCAAGACTTTAATAGCACATCTCAATGAAGTCCTGCAGCAAAGTTTGATGTGGGGTTACGCCGGTATGTCGCCATTTTATGCAGTGGTTCTCCACGAGGTGCGAACAGACTGGTTTTACACAAGTTCTTCATCATGGCCGTTCATTTTGCTAGTAACTTTTCTGTGGGTCAGAGTTCAACATCTTTCTTTGCGGCTGTGAAGATATTAACATGATCCCTTGGGGATCTCCCACACAAATACATCATGGGGAAAGCTTGTGTGAGCAACAGTTCTGTCATTTTGCTCCACAAACCTGAGGGGAAACCCGACGAATTCTGGCAAGGTCACGTAAAGATCCCATCACTCCGCGAGTTTCCGTACAATCATCATCATGGTGACAAAAATCTGAATAGAATTTACGATTAAATTATCTTACACAGAATGTACATACATGGAATACTTTGACACACTGAATGATTTCGACTGCACATGAAACAAGGCTGGGTATATTGCACTACTTTCAGCATTCAGCTCACAAATACCACCCGCATCTACATACTGTACTTTGGCTGGCCTTTACTCTGTGTATGACTCTTGAAGACGTCTTACCTGCTTTTCAGAGCTGGGCTAAACTCAAAACAATATCCTACCACTTTGATACTACTGAAGTTGATCTCTCAGAACAAGGGGTATGGGAACAGCCAATGTTAGTCAATTGAAATGCATAATACAGTGTGAGGCAAATGTCATCTGCACTTTCAAACCATGTTGAATAGACACGAAGCAGACTCATCAAAATGGTATGTCACAGTTTGCACTGGCTGGATGCTTGCAACATGTTAGGGTCCTTTTGCATAGACCACTTTACACTAATTCCATGCATACAATAACTGCAGTTACCATGACAACAGCAAGGATACAACCAGTCAGGTGTAAGTGTTTATGTTGTCGCTATGGTAACTGTAACTACTGCAACTTTAACCCGCTCCATACTGAATTCTGAAATGGCCATAGACTTTAATATGCAGGCCACCAGGTTCCCATACAGAGCGGGTTAAAATGAACTGCAAACCTTGCAGAGTATGCCCTTGGAGTAACGTTTCTGTCCACCATATACTTAGTACACAGCCCAATAAGGCCTAGACTGCAGCACTGTCATAACTCAAATAGCATTCTTGCATGACAAGCACATTCTTTTGAGTGATTCCGGACTTCTAAGCAGATACATACGGACAAATCACTAATTTATCATTTCCCCTGGCAACAGCAAATGCACCATCAACAAATAAATTGCCATTGCAAACCTGTTGAACTGTGGTAGAGATTCCCTGTAATAATTTCGTTTACAACAATGAAAATGAAATGTGGAGTCACTACTAAACGCTGAGCGAGCGTATCAAAAAAGTGAAAGTCTGGAGCGTGAGCCAGAACTACTTTATTTTTCCAAGAGAAATGTAGGTTGTCAATTTGGATACAACCAAGTTACATGATTCCTGATCACCAAATGGATCTTATTTAAACATCATGGCAGCTATCTCTGAGTCAATTTTTGTTTCCCTAGCAAAACAAGCCTACATATGTATGCTACAGTTTGTATCACAAAATGAAATTTTCAATGGTATTTTGTTCCTGCTTGGTTTTGTAATGGAGATATGTAATGGACAATGAACGCAAGGCCAGAAATATGGCTCACCACTAACTTCAAGAAATCATTTTATCTAAAAATTTGAATTAAAAAAAATGAAAATGCTTATTGATAAGTTGAGGGTATTGTGGTTGCTGAATGTGCAATTACTGTCTCCCATTGATTGCTATGTATCCAAACTTTACCTGGCTCCTCTGTACAAAGAGCACCATCTTTGATATGCAAGAGCTACGAACATTTGAGTCGCCACTGAGAAGATTTTCCAGCCAACCCTCTGTGGCAATCACCCTTTGGTAGGGTCTTGTCATTTCATTGGCACACAGCACATGTGATGCACACAGTAATACACTGACCAATGGAAATGCATCCCAGAGCAAGTTGTTATGTGCCACAGGCACGTTTGACTTGAATTGTATGATTCCATATTGCGTAGCCTGCTTTGCTGCAAAAATAGCATTTGATTTGACATGATTTATTGGTTCCTGCATTGTCATTGTACATCATTATGAGATGATCATTAGAAGCACTCTACTACTGCCACTGGTCATGCATACATTGTACCTATCCTGCCTGAATCGTGCGTAACATTACAGTACTACACTGTTGCAGCCAACAGGTGATCTCTAATGGACCCAACAGACTGCATCGTTCGTGCTGTGGCGAAAGCAAGTAGTTCCTTTATCATGACAAACTGACTCTAATGCCAACTGAATTCCAAAAAGCTTAGGGATTTTAGTTGCCAAATCAGCAAACCCACAGACAATGCTAATCTGAGCCAATACTTCCTGGAAAAGCAATTATGCATATGGCGAGGCAAATATTCCCTGAAAGCAATTTTAAACTTAGTTCATCGGTCCATAAACCAAGTTTATTTGATTTATGGGACATTTGGCTTGCCATAAATGGATCACATCCTATTCATTTAACTTATCAAATCTGTTGGATGAGAAGCAATCCACAAAGTATTAATAGCTTCAAAAACTGAAGAGCTCCAATCTAGTCTCAACATGAGCACTCCTATATCACTTACAGTCTGCCATCACCACTGGTTGCCGCATTATATTACATGTAAATTCTGGGTACTGAAGAACTTAAACATGTAGTATGACACTGGGGGAAGGATTTAATATTTCTCAGAATTTGGATGGCACTAGACACTGACACACTATACATCATTACATTTGTATTCACATTCTTTTCTACATGCTATGAGTACACGATAAGGGACCTAATACTTTAATAATGGACAAGAAATCATATTTCAGTGTGTTTCATCGCAGCTTTGAATTTGCACTTTAAGTAGTCCAATATCAAGCAAGAAGGTGTTTAAAGATAAATCACAGATTTGGAGACAAACCTTGGATTCATAAAAATCAATGAATACATTCGTTGAAAGCCAAAAAAAAAAAACAACAACTACAGTCCTGATTTAATTAATAGCGTTTATCAGCTTACCATATAAAAAATACTCTTGGATGAGGAGTCTAAGCAATGCATCTGCAGCAGCACGATTGGCGCAGCAATATTTCTGAAGAGATGTCAAATATAGCAATTTCCTCAAAGATCAGCTCTTGGAGTATCTATCGCTATGCAGGCAATGACTTAATGAAACCCAACTATGAGTTAATTACAGAGCCTCATGTGCAACACGTAAGATCATCATCCCTGCGAGTATTCGCAGCCTCCGGATATCTTCCGAGGACAGCAATCCTCAAAATGTTTTGGCAATTCGTTGAGGTCGAGGTCACTGCTTTAACACTGGTTGCTTCTCACCTGCAGTCAGCAAAAGTTGTGAATATCTATCCCTCACACTCGAGCTCTACATTTGCCAGCTTAAAATCCATCCACCAAATCGGTGAAGCTTTCAATTTTCTTGGCACAAACAGAAACGGTCAACCTTGTCCCCCACCCCCTCAACCAAATTCATGCATATCCTCTCCCTTTTGAGGCAACAATTACCATTGAACCTAATGCGTCAGCTTCATTGGCAGTGGCCAAGTGGTATCCACATGCAAAGATGCAGGACTGATCTCTTTACAGTACACAAACTGCATCTGTTTCTCAGGTTCCACAGTATGATCCGACAGAGAAGCAACGCATCATCAAGCTCTCTTTTTCCCTCATGCTCTCTCTCAGCTCATGGTAACAAGGTACCATGACTTTCAGAGAAATCATCTGCCCTTATGACCCCTGACCCTAGCAAGCGGAGACTTCCAGATGATCAGCATCCCAGTTGACCTCCGACGCGTCGGACTCCTTCTTCTGCCGATTCTCTCCCTCCGCGTGGGCGGGGCCGTCGTTCAGGTCATCGTTGCTATGGTAACAGCTGTCCTCCTCCTGGTTGTCCGGGACCACTGGTTCGTCTGAGGATGCCTTCTCCTCGGACACCTTGTTGGCTGGGAAGTTATCAGCACCATCTGTCTCTAGCCCTGCAAGAAAGATAGATATATTACAAACATTTTCTCTCTGTGTGTGTGTGTGTGTGTGTCTTAAAAAATCAAGTTCACATTAGGATGACACTCGAGCGAAATTGATGATGATGATGATAATTACAATCACTTCCAGAATTGTGACCTTGGTAATGAAAACAGTGATACAGGCTGACCCCACTAAAATAATCTATGAAACAACAAGATTTTATTATTAGTTGTAGAATAGGGTGTGACTGATTTGGGGGGCTTTGATGAGTGGACCCTTCCACACGCACATGAATGATAAGAATCCATGAGAAAGCTTGTTATGAATAATATTAGAAAATTCTCTTTCTTATTCCATCCACATCCCACCCCATGTCTCTAACAACTTGATGTTTACACTTGCAGACCCACAAATAAACTGAATATCAATACATGTATAAAGTCGGGTGACTTCTCTATAAGTTTACAAAATACACTAATCTATGTTTTGACAATACTCTAGGTATTTGACACAAACATATGCCAAAAAGACAACTAACCATCACCCACACGTGGGGCTAAATGTGTCGTGACCCTCTGTAGTCCATCGTGTGTGTATTCATGTAGGAATCCTACAAGCATCCACTTTAGCATGATTTCCTTATGGCAGTAAAACTCTTGCACTCTCGAGTACTGTAAAGCCCCTTTTACACTTGTGTTTCTTAACCCCATACTTTCTCTGACCCAGGACTATCGTTAGTCCCGTACCAATTTTTTCAGTTTTTACACTCGCCAATAAGTCCTGTACTAAGCTCTTGTCCAGGGCTAAGGAGAAAATTGACCTTTTTACACTCGTATTTCTTAGTCCGGTACTTTCCAAACCACATGCATATTCATGATTACACTGTGCACTGTACACGTACACGCACGCACCAGCAGCACTTGATTAACTCGTTTCTGATTGGTCAGTGGGGGTCGGACTTCGTCTCCGTCGTTTAGCCCCTGATTATTTTTTCGTTCTGTTTACAATCGTTTGCTTGGCACCGCAATTGCGGGGTTAGCACCGCAATTGCTATTTTGCAGGGCCAGATAGTACGGGATTATCGGTGGGGCTAGCCCACTTTGGCAAAAACGAGTGTACAATGAAACCCCGTTATAACGAGTTCGGTTATAACGAGGAACCGCTTATAACGAGGTGATCGCGTCGGTCCCGTTTTCCTTTGCGTGTAAACCTATGGCAGAACGAATCGGTTATAACGAGTTCGGTTATAACGAGATTCCGGTTATAACGAGGACAATTTCGGTGCATCATGATAAAGAAAAACATAAGCAATTTGATCGGATATAACGAGGTTCCACTTCTTGACTAAATTGCCGCTCTCAAACACGCGACAAACGAAACACTGAAAACCGAATTCACGCTATCCACGTCTTTTTCCGTCTTGCAGAGAACCGTTCCTTCCATGTTTTCTTCTAAATCACGCGATAAGACACAGGAATGCCTTCCGATGTTCCTACTAAATCATTAAACATAATCATTCGATTTTCTTTTCCGCGAGATACGCGTGCGTGATTTTAGGGCAGACCACACCGCAACGAGAAAAAAAGAAAAAAGATAACGCATTCAAAAGCTTTTCATGTAGCGACACTTGTGGCCAAAAATGGACAATTGGAATGCGTGTGCAACTCATAATTACATCCTTTCCATTTTTAGTTCCGACTTCCAGTTCTTTTGCTGCTTAGCAAATATGAGTGTGGATGATTAAAGCCGAAATAATTCATGAAATCATCGCGATCCCGTCGGGTGACAGTAGCGTAAAAATAGTTGAATAACGCATGTTAACCTCCATAATCGGTGTTCAGAAAAAGAAACAAACGCATTTATTAATTTGAATAGATCTGGATTTGTTCATTATCATTCAACAAATGATAATTTAAATATGAGTGTGTATGATTAAAGCCGAAATAATTAATGAAATCATCGCGATCTCGTCGGGTGACAGTAGCGTAAAAATAGTTGAATAACGCATGTTAACCTACTTAATCGGTGTTCAGAAAAAGAAACAAACGCATTTATTAATTTGAATAGATCTGGATTTGTTCATTATCATTCAACAAATGATAATTTAAATATGAGTGTGTATGATTAAAGCCGAAATAATTAATGAAATCATCGCGATCTCGTCGGGTGACAGTAGCGTAAAAATAGTTGAATAACGCATGTTAACCTACTTAATCGGTGTTCAGAAAAAGAAACAAACGCATTTATTAATTTGAATAGATCTGGATTTGTCATTATCATTCAACAAATGATAATTAACAGTGTGGATGATTAAAGCCGAAATAATTAATGAAATTATCGCGATCCCGTCGGGTGACAGTAGCGTAAAAATAGTTGAATAACGCATGTTAACCTCCTTAATCGGTGTTCAGAAAAAGAAACAAACGCATTTATTAATTTAAATAGATCTGGATTTGTTCATTATCATTCAACAAATGATAATTTAAATATGAGTGTGTATGATTAAAGCTGAAATAATTAATGAAATCATCGCGATCTCGTCGGCTGACAGTAGCGTAAAAATACTCTGTAGTTGAATAACGCATGTTAACCTACTTAATCGGTGTTCGGAAAAAGAAGCAAACGCATTTAACAGTTCAAGGATGTACAAAACGCGAAGAGATTTTCGAAAGAAAATAAAGAACGCACTTTTAATCCCGTCGGACGCAGCGATCATATATTGTATAAAATTACAGCCGAAATGATTCATGAAATTATCGAATTCCCGCTGGGCTCCAACAGCGTAAAATACCTCTCAAGTTAACGGTAAACAACGCATGTATGTTACTCTGAAATTATCGCGATCTCGCCAGGTGACAGTAGCGTAAAAAATAGTTGAATAACGCATGTTAACCTAAATCAGAAAAAGAAACAAACGTATTTATTAGTTTGAATAGATCTGGGTTTGTTTTAACACTAAATTTCACAATGAAGATTTTTCTTTCTTTCAGAATGGTCTATGAGGTACAGATTTGCGTAAAAAGGATCACAACGTAACCTTTCACATTCAATCCTGTCGCATATTTTTCAAGAACGGATGTACAAAAGCGAAGAGATTTTCGGAAGAAAATAAAGGACGCATTTTTAATCCCTTCGAGCGCAACGATCATATTGTACAAGATTACAGCCGAAATGATTAATGAAATCATCGCATTCCCGCTGGGCACCAACAGCGGAAAAAGACCTCGCAAGTTATGGTAAACAACGCCAGCATTTTATTCTATTTGCGCTGGTGTTAGGAAAAATTAACAAACAAGAATTACAATAAAGAATTATCTCATTTCAACCCCTACTTTTTCGTCTAATTCACAAATAATTTCCCTTTATTATCTCAATAATAATGATCCATAATTGTGTAATAACAACGCAAAGGATGTTCTTAAGTTTCTTTCATTGATGGGTATATTTCGATGTCGTGCTTATGTTTTTCTTTGTTTTTGATGCGTACGGTTATAACGAGGTACCGGTTATAACGAGGTAATATCGCCGGTCCCACGGACCTCGTTATAACGGGGTTTCACTGTATAACAGAAAGTGGGCTAAGGAAAGTCCGGTACCAACGGTGGGGCTAAGCCCCCCCCCCCTTAGCCCCACCGTTGGTACGGGACTAAGCAAAAATTTGCAAGTGTAAAAAGCCCTTAAAAGCAGGAATTTGAATGTTTCTGGTTTTACAATGTCTTTTTATAATGGGTTGTGCCGGTAGTACTACGAACAACAGTAATGATAATGTGGTGGGGGGGGGGGGGTCACTAACTCCTTGCATGATTTGAGTGCTGATTGGCACAAGAAACCTCATAGTGTTGTACATACTGTCCAAAGTCCCTGGCTTAGAAAGGGGTAAGGACTTACCTCTCCTCACAGGCCAAACATCCAAGAGACACGAGAGTAGCTCTATATGCTTCTCTGCACAGTCAACGCACTTTTCCCTGGAGTCGCCCCTGGCGTCCGGCCGGACATCGGTCGCTCCCCGTGACCCGCGGCCCCCGCGGCCGTCTTCCTTCCCCGAGCTCATGAGGACGGGTCCGAAGCACACGGCGAGGTTGTAAGGCGTCATCTTGTTGCGTTCGCTGTGGATAATGACGTTCTTGAGGTGGTCCAGAATATATTCCACCGTCTCCTTTGTGCAACAGAAAGAACAGAAGCAGTCATTGCCTACTTGGCACCTTTCTTATGATCATGTTGTAGTACTCAAAAGCACTTTACTACAAACTGAAACCTATAAGCACAGGAATCAAACCCACACCTACACAGTTACCTTATACCACTCCTTACGTATGGGAGCATACAGCCTGTGTCAGTTTGTAGCTCATGTCCTAAATCCAACCTTGAAGTTGATAACATTCAGTTTCCTGTGGTCAAAGGGGGTGGAATTTTGTTTGTTTGTTGTTGTTTTTTGTAATAGCCTGTTCTGGCAAATTATCCTGATATACACAGCTGCAGGGTAGAAAGACGTTTGAAAAATTACAATAGCACTGCACACATAAAAGTATGAGTGTGCAAAAGACAACACTATGTAATCTACAGTGTATCTGTGCTGCATTTTATATCAATTACGTGCAATCAAGCAATGAAATGTATTTACATGTAAATCAAGTCAAGGCTTTCTTTTTCCCCTGGACAACAACAAAGTACTGGTAATTCTAGAGGCAGTGCAACATTCTCATTTGACAAAACCCACATCACAGTTTCCATTACATGTCACATTTTATCTCTCATCACAAGTGCCGATTGTGCATTAATTTTTCGGATGTCATGGAAAGCAGGACATCTTGCCACCAAAATGTGTAACCAACACTCCTTGAGCAACACTGCGTCAAAATGCTTTTGCCTGAGCCTGGTCAATGACACTGCAACCTGTCACTCGGAGAATTCCCCAGTGCTCATTCAAGCATAGCTTTTGGCAGCATGCCAAAATGCCGAGCTCATTCCCCATGCACTGCAACATCTATTTCTGTTTGCATAACGATCTTATATCAGTAAAAACAAACAATGAAATTTAATCCCTTTTTTTTTTCTGAGGGGGTGGACTCTTCTTGGTAAAACAGTTTTCTATATGTATAATTCAACACTGTCTTCAGAAAGATCTAAAATAAATGATTCACAGAGGATACCCACAGAGAATCAATATAAGAAATAATGACAATTCTACTCATTCTTGATTATGGTTTACTATACTTCCGTAGAGTCCGTCCATCAAATGTGGAAATATCCTACGCATGGTAATATTTGGATTTTCCTTTAAAGTATCATCCCTATTAACATATTGTACTTTCAACAATGACGGCACTTGCATATACCAAACTGTTAATGTTGATAACTTTTGAATGACTGTTTGTGTTCCGCTGATGTTTCTGCATTGATTTAATTTGCATATGAATTTGACCAAAAAGTCCTGGGACAATTTTGCTGTGATAATTATTATCTTGAATGAAAGTAAGAAAATATTAATGCAGATGGGTGAGATGTGCTTTGACAGATTTTAAAACTTTTTCATCTTGTCCTCATCAAATTTGGTAACTCTGACTTTCACTGCATGCCTTACAATAAAGAAAGATAAGATGGGAGTACAAGTAGCAATTAAATGCATTCGATCTGTACAAAACTAGCAAGAAATTCATTAAATTGCCACTTTTGACAGATTCGTAAGCATGCACTTTGATCTGCTTAGATTTGTTGCCAATTTAAAAAATGAGATGTAAAGTTAGTGATTAAGAGACTTTTAAAACTTCAGCAACCAAAAACAATCATGAGTGAATTACAAATTCACTCATTAATTGAGTGAATTAATTGAGTGAAAATAACATACATTGCAAATTCACTAATCATCAGTAGAACACATTAGCATAGATGCCAACTCCTTTACATAAAAAAACAAACAAAAAACAACAACAGAGGGAACATCGTTACAAAATCAAATTTTGAGAGGAAAATCAGATTTTCATGCAATCTTTCCACCATCACTTGCACCCTGGCCCTGGGCTAGTAAAATGTCAGGAGAAATATATCCCAGGTAAGAACAGGCAAGTGAAATGTTGCCACCTCATCAACATTGATGAGAAAATTGTAAAGCATCCACATACAATGTATTTCCCGCCCATACAGGCTGATCATGCAACGTTTTTGTAGGGGAACTTGCAAAATTTTAGAACACCTTCTATGTGATGAAGTGACTTTCTGCAGTTTTCTGTGGTTTATATTGGCTTCATTTTTTTTTTTTTTTATTGGAAAGATAAAAAGTTGTACTTTCAAGAGGCAAATCATATTATCGTATTTCGCTCTGTTTATCGTACTTAATACTGTAAAATCATATTGGTTGGCATCCCTGCATCAGCAATCATACATGATCACAAACTGCAGTTTCGTCTTCTCATCCAGCGATAACTGCACTGAAACTGAAACTTTAAAAAGTCTATAAATTTTCAATGGATTGTCTGACTTTTTCACAAACTTTGCTGATGTGTTCTACCATCATTGCAGCATTCATTCAATCTAAATACAGTGCATACTGGATTTCATTCCTTTTACAAGATCTTACTATTTAAGATATATATATAAATAAATATAATCAAATCACAATTTATATAATCCCATCAAACCACAGGAGTATAGTTTGTGGGACCCAATGGGTTAATAGACCCACCTTATTGGTTCCTCCAAAGTCCTCGACCAAGGAGACCACATCCTCCCCGTTGCACACTGGGTCGTCCGGCGATGAGCCTGTGAGCATGGAGAGGAGGCGCTCCACCATCTTGGGGGGCATCAGGGGGTCAGGAAGCTCCCTAAGGTAATCCTTCAAGACACCTGCAGTGGTGGTGGTGGTGGTGGTGGAGGAGGGGAGAGAGAGGGATGAGGGGAGTAACCATGGTAACAGTTATCACCAACATCGACAGCAATGAAACACACTCGCATAAAGATGTGCTGCTTTGCACCACATGTCAGTCTTGTGAATAACACTGTAATGCCGTGCTGTATACGCCATACATTTATTGAGTCTAAATTTTTGCGAATCGGCACTTCTTGACAATTTCTCGAGTGGTTAAGTTTGCGATCATGGAGTACTGTACTGAGCGGAGAAATATGTGTGCACCACATTCATATCGGGACCAAAGTCATTATTTAGCGTGTCTTTAATTTCGCAAATAGCATGGGACCTAACTCTCGAAAATAAAAAACCTTGCGAAATATTTGGCGTATACATTTTATACTTGAGCATTTCAGTCATCTATAGTTCAAGTCTACAATCAAGGCAATTTGTCATGACGTCTTGATGAGGGGACAGTAATAATAACAAGTGTATTAACAAAACAACAACAACAACAAACGAACAACTGAAAATGTGATGGCAAAAGATAATCACATCTGGATAATATTGAGAGAACAATTTACTGCCGCAAATTGTCTACATACATTTTCTTTTTACAAACAATACTGTAAAGAGGAGATTTTCGTGGTGTTGAAATTATGGCTCTTACATTAAGATTCAGGTCATAAATCATGATTTATTATCAAGGAAGAGCATTACAACCATTTCCCTATAATAGCTGTCAGTCCAATGGCTGTTCCCAGAAATGAAATATTTATCAATGGAAAACTAAGTTTGAAAGCTTCACAACCTGACAGTCGCAGACACTACAAATTTGTAACACTTACACAGAGTAAACACATAGTTGAAGGCATTCCCGGAATATTTATCTTTTCATGACTCGAGTGCAACAGTGCCATAATTCAATATTGAGGTAGGCGATATTTCTACAAGTCAAAAATTCTCATTCTGCTGTCAACCTGAAATTACATGTCAACATTACACCTCACAAGACAGCAGTGTGTAACAATGCAAAGTGTGTATGTCTTGGCTAATTTATGTTTCTATTAAACACTTGTCTCCCTCCCCCCCCCCCTTGTCATTTAACGAAACCACATGTGAGCTGCACTCATAGTTTATATCACAAGTTTCTCATCAGTGTTTTGAATGGGCGACAGTGCAAGGCAGCGGTAGTGCAAGAGGCTTGGGCTGCACACGGCTCGCACAGCTTGCCGAGATTCTGTACCAGACCCCGCCAAATTGAACACAGCGGAATTATAATGTAATAAAATGCCACACAGGAGCCAGCAACCGACGACAAACCTAAGCCAAACAGGGTGCTGCATGCAGTGAAGGAAGGGAGCTCGGGTGAGATGCTGGCAGGAGAGATGAGGAGAGAGAGGGAGAGAGGAAGACATGGGGTGCTTTGGATTCTGTGCAATATATGCAAGCAGAGAAAAATTAACACACACACACACACACACATTGTGTATACACAGGGAATGAACATGCAAAGGAGATGGGTAAGGTTGCTGTTCATAGACTGTGCATTCACAGACACACAGACACAAATATACTCTAGTCACATATATAAATGCATGCACACGCACATACACACACACACACACACACACACACAAACACACACACTCACTGTGCACAGCCATTAACCTACTAGTGCCCATACTCAACTATACACACTGGTCTGGTCTCGGTGTAAAAAAAAGCATCTCTCATCCTTTCCTGTACATCGTATGCATAAACCCAACCTGTACCACAACCATGGCAATGCATCTTGAGGGCCATCTCTCTGTCTTCTATTTCCCTGGCTCTCATCCACTGCTATACACACAGTGACAGACCTTTTAACTAACGTGTGTGTGCTGAGAAGCTGCATTGAGAATTTGAAGCAGTTTCTTCTTTTGAAGATGTACAACATATCCACTTCCTCCTACGTACAAACAGCTTTTTGTACAATAGAATGACACTTCCAAGGAAAAACAGCTCAGTATTTGTTTTTCTAATTGATTAAAAAAATCAGTGTGTATGAGGCCTTTTACTATAATATCCTTTTTTCTCTTTGCTAAAATACACTTGATACAAATTGGTAGACACAATATGGTTCATCGAGTCACACTACAGACAGCATATAATGCTACATTTAACACTGTATACTGCATGAACCTCTAGATAATTCAATTTTGTTTTGTTTTGTTTTCTTCTTCATTTTCTTTTTCTTTTTTTGCATTTCCAAATGCACAATGTGTTTACAATGCTGAATAAAGTATATTTTTGCAGATGATCAAACTTTGATGGAATGTGCACAAACCTGTAAATTTCAACAGTGTGATTCCAGCGTATGGAAGAATACATGTAACTGAGAGGTAACAGTGTAACAAGATTTTATCAAAGCTGTGAATCTGATATAATAGCTGAGATGTATGGGATGAAGATACATCCACTGAATGCATAATATACGTACATATACCATATCCCAACTTTTGCACTTACATAATAAGATGATGATACAACCAACCCATAGGCCTATATATCACATTTACATATTGCATATCAGAAGATTTAATATTGTTACTTTAATATGACCTTAATCTATCACATCAGTATACATTGTATCTGATCCTCTACTCTTTTTCATACTTAATAATCAATGCAACTTCTTGATGTATTCCAAATACTGCCAGTTAGGTCTACATAGCTTTTAAACACATATTGATACTGAATATTTTGTAACAGATCTTATGAATTGTGCCGAAATAGCACGATGAAGCCATATGATATGACATACATTGTAATATATTCACAGTATCTACATTTGTACATTTGTACCATCTCCCATTGTTTCTATACACTGGAACGACTAAAAAGATACATCTACTTACAAGTAGCTGCATATGCAACAATGTCCTGTTTTCTTTTTTTCTTTTTTTTTTGCACTGATTGCATCATATATGAATGCACTACAATGCGAGCTCATGAAGCATTGAAATTTGCACTGACATGAAATGAATATTGAACTACTTTACAATCTACTGTAGATCAATACTGCAGTCTACTTTGCAAGTATTGTGCCTAGACTATACACTTGATGTCAAGATAAGAACAATCCCTGAAAATATGATAAAAGTTTTCCATACACCAGTGTTCACCCTAGAACGTTCTATTCTTGGAGGCTTTATGTGTCTTCGTGTTGTGCTTGACATAAATCTACATTATTGCAGACTGGTGATCGTGCAACTTCAAAGTATTGTAAAAAATAAACATTTTGAGGGTTAGCAGAAAAACATCTCTGGTATTTATGACTGGCAGAACATTTGTTTATCATCCATTAACATCAATAAGCATTACATAAGAACTGAAAGCATGGCACCTAAACACACTGACACAATTTTTGACACTACTGTCTGAAAACTTGGACAATATTAACAAATACGCTGCAGGCAATGGTCCCGAACGAGAATTTGAAATAAAGTCCATTTTGTAACTCGCACCATACAAACTGTCAACGACAATTTTCCCCGTCTCAAATTTGAGAGTGAAATAAACCAGCCCATGGCTGTTTACAGAGAGGATCGATCTGATACTTTTCCAAGCTGCTCCCGAAGAGAGGCATTTGACTAGATTCTGAGCTGCATGATCACTCTTGGGAGATTCAGAGCTATTCATGAGACTTTGCATATATATAAATCTTTTGTCGGCCGGTAATTCGCACCACATGCAATCCAGTGACACATCGGTGTCTATCACGTGAAAAACATGTGATTTATCCCTGTGCAAAACTCTGTTGCACACAAGCTTTAATAGACTTGAGAGTACACTGTAAATTAATCTTTTGTACTGGGACACCCGAAGAAGATGATGCTGTATTACTGAGGTTATTCACATACGGCCTAATATTCTTCGCTTTCTATTCCCTCTTTGGCAGCACCATCGAGCCTACGTACAATATCAAGTCAATCAAACTTGTAAGCTTTATTCTTCCTTGATGGGTTTGTTTCCAAAGGTCTGGTGAATTTCTTTTCATATTCAACTGCTTAAAATGTGCGACGAGGGGCACATTTATAGTAGCATGTAAGCAGATGCTTTTACATCTCTACACCCAAGTAAGTATGAAACAATCTTTTCATGCACAACTCTCTATCTATAAACTTCTAAAGTGTCGTAGAATACAACATCTTGATTACAATAACCATGTTTTTAATATATTGAAATCGCATGTATGGGAAAATGGAAAAAGGGAATTCCTCTCATTACTGAATCAAAAGGGCATCTACTTTCCCTTTTGTCATTTGACAGGCACACAATCAAGATCAAAAAATAGGCAGTACCAACGATATCATAGTAATTAACATCTAATAATTTAATGTAATTTAAAAATGTGATGGTAGTCCTATACATTGAATCTTTGGCAGCATTTAAAAACAAACAAACAAGGACTTCAATTAGATTGGTTGTGTCTGAAATAGTATGCCCATATTTTTTTTTTCTATTCCTCTACTGAGAGAAAAGATAACAGAATAGATTTTTAAAAATTAAAATGCAAGGAAAACAGACCGCATAAAACAAGGCAAGTGCCAAAATGTGTCTCACCCATTCGCTGGAAGAAATTAATGTTTTTCTAAATCCCGGAAGTTTATTGACCCCGCCTATGACCTTTGACCTTGTGGTGACCTTCAACTCCCCAAGGGACATCTACCATCCAAGTTTGGTCACAAATGAACATAGGGATCAAAAGTTATCAGCCATAATCGAAACGTGCCGCAAGAACTTAACATTGGGCCCTAAAAGTTTGTTGACCCCTGTCTGTGACCTTTGACCTTGTGGTGACCTTCAACTCCCCGAGGGACATTTACCAGCCAAGTTTGGTTACAAACTGATATACGCATCAAAAGTTATGAGCCATAATCGAAACACGCCATAAAAACTTAACTTGGGCCCTAAAGTTCATTGACCCCTGCCTGTGACCTTTGACCTTGAGGTGACCTTCATGTTTGGTAAAATGTGTAACTTTGTATAACCACTCTTCCCTCCAAGTTTGATTGAAATTGAAGTTCTCAGTAGAGAGTTATTCAAGTTTTTGTAGCGTTATGGACAGACGACGGACAGACGATGGACGGACAGACGCCGCAGGCGATCCCTTAGTCTCCCCGCACCTCCGGTGGGCTCGACAACTAGCATAACATCTTAGATGCAGTGGTCTAAAAATGGTAGAGTTGTGATTAAAGTATGACACGTGCTCAGACTTGTTAGTAGAAATGATAGTGATACCCACCCGTGATGATGTTGATGTCCGGGTAGTTGTCATACGAGAGATCAACGAGAGCGCTGGCTGTCTCAAACTCGTCATGGAGCTTCTTCTTCTTCTTGGCCGACCCGCACACGCGATATATCCCTATGACATTGATCCCTCGCACCTCAATCTCGTGGATGCACTTCTGCAGGAGGATGGGTATTAACCGCGGTGACCCCTCCCGCCTGACTACAACGTCGAGGGGCACGCCGAACAGGCCCCGCCTGTCAAGCGAGGGCACCCTCTTCAGAGTTGCGTGTCGCTCGGTGAAGGACATCGAAATGTACAAGATTCCCCGCGGCTCCATGCGTATGGCCAGGTTGTACGCATCGTCCCTCGTTTTGGCGTGGATGAGGATTTGCGTGAGCCGGATGTGGGACTTGTGGCACAGTTTTTGCCGGCCCTCCGTGTTCCAGCCGTAGTTGTACACCATGATGCCCATGTCCTGGGCACGCTCCAAATCGATTTCGAACCGCTCGTCCCAGCAGAACTCATCTCGACCCGTGACCGTAGCCGTCTGCGCCTTGTGGACAGCGTCTATCTCGATTACACAGTAGAGATCTCGGACCTGGTTGCGTGACGCTAAAGTGGGGGCCATCTTCCTGCCTCCTAACAGGTGAAGCGCCAGGATGCCCGAAAACGGGAGGTGACGATTACGTGTCTTGGCACCAACATCACCTCTGATTTTGGTGAACTGCGTTATATCAATGTCCAGGGGCTTACTACTCGAAATCCGCCGCGACTTCTTATCAGGCGACGGCTTTGGAACATACTTGTTGCTGTTATTCTCGTCGCCTAACGACTCCGTGCTCTGTTCAGACTTCTTGCCGGCCAAGTTTGCCATGCTGATCTTGCGGCCGGGGGCAACGTTGCGCATGAGAGCAGTCAGTTTCTGCTGGCTGAAGAGGTCAAGATATGCAGCTCGGCCTCCTTGACCAGACTTCCTAGACCGGCCACTGCTGGCCTCCATTTCAGATGTTCGCTGCTCATCAGGGTTTGACCGCTGTCTTGTCATACGAGCATCTGGGGAAGAGATGAACAAAATTCAAAATCATACAGACTTTTGACAAAACTTCAGAAAGCAGATCATTGCACATAATATGAATCAAGAAAGAAGAGGAGATATATTAATATGATATATTATACATAGATAATCATATGGATTTTTTTTTAAAGGCTATAAGACATCTTTAACATTGTCATTACTGTCTGGGACCTCTTCATATATGAGGTCCTGGGTATTCTGAGAAATCAGTCCTCAGATGGGTAACATAATAATAACACGATTTATAGGATGAAATCAAACAACACGTCCATGATGTGGATGATACATTTCAAGGAATACTTGTAAAATTACAGACTTTAAGCAAAGCAGGATATACAAATCGTCCCCACAAAGACAAATATGGAACTTAAAGGACAAGTTCACCTTCATTAACATAAGGATTGAAAGAATGCAGCAATATAACACATCAGTGAAAGTTTGAGGAAAATTGGACAATCGATGCAAAAGTTATGAATTTTTAAAACTTTTGTGTTGGAATCGCTGGATGAGGAGACTACTACAGCTCGTGATGTCATATGAGTACAACAGTATAAAGAAAATGTAAAGAAAATCCAACATATTTTCACTTTTTTTGCATAATAAAAGAGCACTTGACTGGCCTCTTTCTAAAAGCAATGGGAATAATATTACCCATAACATATATCAGCAACGAGTCAAGGGAATGTGTACTTTTTTCAAAAGATGAAATTTTGTGAAATTCTCTTTATATTTTCCTTATATTGTTGTACACATGTGACATCATACACTGTAGTAGTCTTCTCATCCAGCAGTGACTGCACAGGTACTTAAAAAATTCATAACTTTTGAACGGATTGTCCGATTTTCCTCAAACTTTCACAGATGTGTTCTACTAATATTGCTGCATTCACTCAACCCACATGTCTATGAAGGTGAACTTGTCCTTTAATGAGTGAGCTGACTCGAATGTTTCAAAAGTCTGATAGTTATGTATACATAGTAACATTTTTCAGGGCTACAAAATGTTGACGTACAGAGGTACAACCAAATCAACCAGGGCAATAATATGAAGGGAGATTGCTGCAGTTTGCAACCATCTCTTGCTCACATTCGCTTTGAAATTCATGTTTCCTATACGTGTGCATCATGTGTGTAAACATGTGTGTGGGTGTATGCATGTTTGCATTTTCAATGTTTATCCAACTCATGTACACATGATCCATTTTAGAACATTAATGTGCACCTCTTCAACTTACACTGAACTACAAAATATTCCCAACATGACCACAGACCCAATTCACACCCAAATGAAACACTTCCATGTGACACTGGTCCTTATGTGGAACAACAGGGCATTTGATTTACAAAGAAAGTTCTATCATGGTCATGGCAGGTATCATGGATTCCTGCCATGGCTTTATAATTTCAGCAAATAAGAATGCCGACAACATACAGCCATAGAAACAAACACAGGCAGCCCCCCAAAAAACAAACAAACAAACACACAAACAAACACAAACAGCCAAAATGACACTACATACATCCAACTTATTCTCTCACAACTTCAGCAAAGGGTTGCAGCCACGATTAGTTGCATTGACATTCATAACATGACTGATAATGAAGCTTACTTTTTCGATCAAATCTTCTTGCAAGAATAAGTTGTGTTTTAAAGAAAGAAGAGAAAAAGAAAAAATAGGGCCCCATACAACAAATAATTCGCCCCTCTAGAATAAGAATGTTTTAAAATAAAATTGCCAGGGCACACCAGGCACTTGGCATTTGTGGTTTACTGGAAATCTTTTCAGATTCTGGCCAGAAACTAAATTTCTCTATTAAACATGTATAGCTCGATGAGATGTATCAATTCATAAAGACTTTAAATGAGCTCAGGGAAAACTCTGTTGTGAAAAAGTTTGTCACAGTTGTGAACAAATCCCTCCAGAATCTTGCACAGCATCACATAATTACTCATCTATTCACGATTACATCATTTTCAAGGTGAGTTTTTGTCAGGATAACAGATTCAACTCTTTCTGCCTCATCCTAATGATATAGACTGTAGACAGCCATTCATCATGCATGCAATCTTTATTGCCCATGTGAGTTAAATATCATTCGGAAAGACACGCATCACAGGAAACGCCCTCTTTGTTACGATTGTTACATGCACAATAAGTCACAGATGGGAGATGATACAATAACTGCCTGAACCCACTGAAAGTGCATTCTACTTCACAAAACGACACCACAATAATTTTGTAATCCACAGGGTTGAAATGACATGAACTACTCCAATAAATGCACACATTCTGGAGTATCTTTATATAATTCTACGCCTGAGGGCACAAGTCTACTGGCAAGAATAGAATTTAAGGGGAGAAAAAAATCCATAAATGAAGTAATCATGTCTTTAATATGGGCAGGCAAGGGCCAACATAAATTCTTGCCTCCTTAACAGTTGATTCACACAATGAAATGCTTCAGTCCTGTAGGCTGCAATACTGTAAATCTACACTGTATCTTTAGTATCCCAGCTCCTCCCATAATCAACTGAATGAAAAGCATTGCTTCACATGTTTTGCAACATAAGTTATCACATGAAAGCGGATTAAGATTTTAAACAATTCTTTCCTGTATGACACACATTATGGAGAGTAAATCAATTCTACACACCTTCAGAAAAGTATAAATACATTGTATCTAATAAATATGCAAAACTTACAAGCACTAAGTATTCAAAGTCTCGTGCAAACTGGTGAGAAAGTCAGCGCGTTCCTCCTTCTACCTGGTATACGAAAACAGATCCGCAAATTGTGTGGTGCGTGGGTCATCATGTAGCGAAGTCAACACTTTCTGAGTGTTGTTTATTGTCAGTACAGCAAGCAGTGCTTCCTATACCTGGTGAAAATTTTCAGATAGGAGCCCAGCTTTCACTGCACACTGCATGGACACTCCTGGAATCTTTTTTTGTTCTGTTTCTCCTTTCATCTTTCACAAAATTAAAATATTCGCACAATATTTATATCCATATTCACAAATTGCTACAAAGTCAAGTTTTTCTAGCATTGGTACTGCAGTACTTTTTTGACAATGGGAAACGTTATGTCAGATGCTATTAACACACAGATCTCACTGCACAGTACAATTCATTAAACTAATTTGCTAAATTGAAATCATCTTCATATCACAGGATGAGGGCTTGACGGTGGAAAGTTACTGGCACAATATGGTAGCATAAAATAACAAATCAGAGATGTCTTGAATAACTGATGCCCAGTGCAGGAGTTTTCAAAATCAGAAATGAACAGATAGTCCCCAACCACTTACCATAAAAGCTCTTGGCTGCAATTAAAGAGACAACAAATGCCAGTTGTTCTGTATAGAGATGGCTTCTTGTACAATTCTTCTACATTTCCAAAATCTCAAAATACTCCACAGGTATCTGAATGCCCTTCACAAATCTTGGCAGAGTGGAGGCACCTTGTATTATAAAGAACAATTCAATGGTTGTCTGAGGGAGAACATGTTCATATACCTGTGGAAAGAGGGTAACAGGGCACCACCTTTACCCAGATCTAACCACTCATATCCTCCACCCCCTACCTAGTCCCATCTTAATTGTCTAGTAATGGTGTTTATGAATCACTGTCAGCGGCTTACAGCTGGGCCCTGGCTGCACCGCACAAAAGTGGGGAAAGTTTTCTCACTCCTCCAGTAACCTCATCTCACACCTCCATGTAGCTGGATTTCCTATACATACTAGGTGCACTCCTGTGGTTAGTCTCCTTTCAGGCTCAATGATTATATCTCTTAGGAGCCAATGGGAAGCATAATGATAACAAAGTATCAATTCATATTAAAAGCGCAAAACCTATGTAAATATATTCTTCTGCACTGCAAAAGTTTCATGACATCCTAGTAGAGAACACCATATCTTTTGTGTAAGTTTCATGCAATACTAGTAGATACAGGTAACACGGTCTCTTGATACAAAGTATTCATAATCATTGACACTGACACATGAAATATTAAAAACATATTTTGATGATGTCACTGACATATTGTATGAAGTTGTTGACTACACTTTGCTGGTCTTCCAACTGTGATTTTTTGAATGCTGAATTGTTTAGACTAATCTACAATAGATAATTACAGACTATTCTTCATTTGACGAACAATAAAAACTCACACAAAATTGTTTCTAACTATTTTCCAGATATCAAAGGAATAAAAAGAGTGGGAGTAAAAGTAGAATGTAAACAAATTCTTATTACTTTCAATGAGCATTTAAAGCACATAAGGATATCCATGTACTATCATGACCTTTCAAATCACCTGACTTCCCCCAGTTATGAAATGTTACAATTTGAACTTCCAACTATTTTCACATAAGCTTTCTCCAGTGGTTCTACTGACATTTTATATCTGCGTCATTGCTGACGAGAGGCGCAAATAATGATGTCAAAAGTAAAACAGATTGCTGTCGTGCTGTGTTTGTATTAATGGTCACGACCATGTTTGCTCTCCGCTATATCTATACACGGCACACCTCTCTATCTCTTATCTTCTGAAATAACACGCATACCATATCAATCATCAAGTCCTATGTACACATTGCTAGCAGACTGGGCAATATGGCCATCTCTATGCATAATGCTTGATGGATGGCAAGCAAATCAAATGCATGTTTCCTGTCATACAAGCACTCTACGAAGTGATTTGAAATGTAGTCCACACAGCTACATGTAGGGAGAGTTCTGTGGAAGCCCCTTGGATATAAATGGTATATTTTGCTGCTAAGAGCATTTTCTCTACAGGTGTTGGCTTACATGATATTATTCAGGGGATGCGGAACATTTTTCGGGGGGGGGGGGGTAGGGGTGTCAGAGGTCAATAAGGTTAAATGGTATTCTGCTTCTCTCAATCATTTTAATACAAATTTGAAGAATTATATGATTCTTTGCAGACAAATGAAAGATTCTCTTCCCCCTCACTACTTACCATCTTGCCCCACTGATTCCTTTAAATACCAGGATCTTGACTACATGGCTTCACCTGAACCAGGTTAATTCTGTTTGCTCTGCCAGTACATTGACAAAGCTTCAGTCACTCTGTACACACAGGGCAAGAAATTACACTACAGATACACAATCCCTTCATAAAATACACCAAGCGCTGACGTGTATTACACAAGAAGACAAACTGGTTTGCCTACGTGCTGCAAACAGAATGACTCTTCTTAATGCTATTTTTGCTATCAGTACAAACTGAGAGAATGAAAACAAAGAGGTAAAACCTTTCATGAATCAAATCAAACGGACAAGCCAATATCTAGATTATGTTCTTTTGATCCTTATTTCAAATATAATCACTACTTTGGTCATTCATCTGCAGCACTTCATGGAATTGCATCATCTTTATTTTATCCTTCCAAAGTAAATATTCCTCAGACTTGCATCACATCCGTCATCGTAATCTTCAGGTTAGACAAATGGGGTTTTCCCTTCTATTGTCACAGCAGGCAAATACAATCCCGGAGAGGATATTGTTCCATCTGCGATTCCCTGGCATTTGCATGCTCGGATATAGATGTAGCATGCAGGAGGTTCGACAGTGGGCCGTAACGTCCATGCTTTGGATGTCAGAGGCTTTTAAGGCGCCTTGTCTGTGCCTGCATTAATGACTAGCCCGCAGAAAGACTCCAGTGGCTCTCTGCTGATCTTCTTTTCAATTAGCCTCAGACTGAATTTTCAACTACTGGAAAAACTCCAATCTGATGACACAAGCCAGAACAAACAAACAAAAACAAAAAAGAAAAAGAAATAATCTCTGATTACGCAAGATGAAGCTTCGGGTCATATTAAAAACATGCACTGCAGTCGGCATTAGTGCTACACCCATTGCATGACGTGCTCGCGGCAAAGATGGAATGATATTCCATACTCATTGCAAAACATGTAGTAGACAAGATGCAAATGACTGCAGATTGACCAATGATAAGATTCTCTAGTGTGTACTCACTGACTTGATAACATCATGGCGGGTCCATAGATGATTTTAATAGTGCTAGTGCGTATGTTGTTGACAAGTGCATCATAAAGTGTACAACCAAATCAAGGTGAATCCTTGAATCTCTTCGGCATCAGCAAATCAGAATATTAATGCATTCAAATTTATGCCGATCTTTTCCCTTGATGACTTGTGATGAAGTACAGTACATGTATTCCATTGTTGTTGTAGTTGTAGTTGTTTTTGTTTTTTGCTTTATTTTTTTGTGCATGTTATTCTGTTTCTACAGTCAGGCCCAATTTTGCATTGCATCAATTTGCTGCTTGGTAAGAAAGCCCATGGATAACCTTCGTGATGGAAGCACTGATAAGTTTTGAGTAACGTATCATTACAGAAAAATATACTGGTCTGTGTCTAGATTGCATAGATTGTGTAGCTGGACATCACATACAATTTCTATCATCACATTTAAAATAAAAATCACAAACATATTTTCTGCGGGCAGACAATATGTTCACATGACTCTTTTCTCTTAAAAAAAACAAAAAAAAACTTTTAATGAATGCATTGCCAAGAAGAGCACATAATAAGTGTATGTCACAATGAATCTAAAGTTAACAGAAACATTTATACTAAAACATTCTTCAATCAATTTCTTTACCTCTATTGTGCTAGCTCTTTGAAAAGCCAGTCCTGCTTTAGGAAATCACACGGAAGCACCCTCAGCAGATAAATGCCAAATAAATTAAGATAATTGGAGGATGTACTATCAATATAAGAATCTGTACTACTCATGTAACATTGCCTGATCTAATCTGTCATGCATGCACTGTTTTCCTTGTCGCTTTTGACATAATCTGTCCAGTGCTATACTCTAGGTTCATGATCAGGATAGTAATTTGCTGTACAGAAATCAGTATTGCTATTATCCAAATTGTATGATCATTGTGACAGGAACTACGAGAAACAAAACTTGATGTCTATTAAATTCTGCTAGAATTTAAGTTTCTTCTGTAACACATCTAATTGATACAATACCCATGTACACTTGGTTACCTGTGGTATGTTGCCTGAAATTTTAAATTCTTGACCGGTAAATCAGATCTTTGACTTTGAGCATCACAACTTCAATGGAAATTCATATTCACAAGGCCACATTTATCAGAGCCAAGTCTGGGTTTGTTAGTTTACTTGTTTGTTCGGTTTTGGGCTTGTTTGGGGGTTTGTGTGTGTGTGTGTGTGTGTGTGTGTGTTTTCGGGGGGGGGGGGGGGCATCGTAAGTCTCAAGTCATTTTATCAATTGCAGTGATTAATAAATGATTATGATAATATCATTCATAATATAACAATACTGTCATGCATTGCTACATAAAATAGATCAATGATTAAACAGAATATTATCAAACAATAGTTGAAGAAAAATCAAGATATATTACTTGGGCACAAGTAAAAGTCCCAATATAAAGCATACAACAGTTAAAGGTCCAGTTTACCTTTGGGAGCAGTGATTTCAAAAATTTTCAAGATATCATATTTGATGCATATGTGTAGGTCTGTTGTATCATAAAACATCCTACCATATGAAATATTTGCAATAAAACCTAAAATATAAGGAGATATCAGGGTTTTTCTCAATAAACCGTAACTGTATACGGTTTAGTCTGGAAATTTTTTTATTATAACTATTGTTCACATTTTGCGTATTTAACAACACTTAACATCGATTATACGGATTCCAATTTTGACAGTGGTTGTTTCTATCCCTAACTCACATTTTAGAACTATTTTATAGCACTAATGCTTTCATCTGCAATGGTAAATTATGCCTTTAATGAGACAAGTTTTGACTCTCATAACCTTGCAATCCTGTTTCAAATTGAAAGAAATGTAATCTAGTGCTCTCCATATTATCATCAGCTACATAATTCTTTAATCCAGACATTCACTGTACACTTGTGCCAAAATCACACCTACATTGTATGTCACTTGCTTTATAATCAGGTTGACCTCATCTCAAACATAAACGACATCAGTGACAAGAAAAACAAGTCACTATTACTTGCATGTCCATGTCACAGCTTTTGGAAGCCAGCTTCACTTTAGAAATCGATCAACAGCATTCAGATTTCTACTTTAAGTTGGAATATTGACCCGTTGAGGACGAGTCCTGAGTATACTCAGGCAGAGGTCTACGGGAAATGCATGTTGTAGCAAAATCAGCCCATCCTCAACGGGTTGAGAGTGTGTTTCTAGTTTGCATTTTCACTATTGAGCATTCTATTATAATGGGGAAAGGGGTGTTATTCAGACAAAAGATCACCGCTCATGATGACTCATATTTCCCAATCATGAGAATAAATGGATATATCAAGAGAAATTGAATAGAACAGTTAGTGGGTGCAGCTGAAAAGTGGTGGTTATGCTACAAAGAGCATGCCATTCATGTTTACACCTGCTTTACAGCAGACACTACATCTTTCGAAAAGATTTATCGATTTTCATCTTTTACGAGAGAAAATACGCCAAACCACATACTAGTTGGCTGATAAACAGTCATGGTTGGAATCATAAATATCATTCTGGTCAGACATTCACCAGACGAACAATGACCCATGTCAAAAGCATCATTCTGAGGCACAGCGTTTCCCCCGCAAACGCAGTCCACAATGAGAGCATGAAATGCATTGAGAGAATACATGTACTGTAAGAAGATGAGTATCTGTTCGGAAGGGTCTGCTTCGACGACGGAAGAAAATCCCTGGGAGGAATGCACACAGACTTTTGAAAGAGAGCAGATCTCATCCTATATGCATGCGACTACAATATACTGTGCGTGTGTGTGTGTGTGTGTGTGTGTGTGTGTGTGTATGTGTGTGTGAATGAGGGAGCCACTGTGTCTCAACATCAGATCTACCGGTAGTGATACACACTATGCCCAATACACTACACCCACGGATTCTCATGGAATGAAAATGGGGAGAGGTTTCCTTGCACAAGGGAAACGGGGGAAAAAAGAACCATCATCCTTGTAAATTGCATGTGGGGGGGGGGGGGAGCATAGAGAAGGTTGATGAAAAAAATAACCGAAAGCATCTATTTCCAGCACATTCGCTTCAGGATTGTGCATCGAGCTCGCGTCTGTTCTCAAGCCTGCCTTGCTGCACAGCGACCAGCGCCTGTTGAATGTATGCCCTGCCACTGATACAACATTATTAGCCGCGAAATGCCAGAGACAGATTTGCCAGCACGCTAACACTAGCGGCATATTTTATGCATGCACACACCTCTGACAGTGACTAGTTTATTCCCAGCCGAACTTTTTTTTTCCTGTCAACTTTTAAGTATTTCATTCTTGTTTCACATATTTGACAGTTTCATGCACATTTTGTGCATTAAATTATGCATTTTACCTTTCAGAGAACCATTGCATGTAATGCACTGGAGCAAGGTAAATCCAACATAAATGGAGGTTGTTGGAAATGCTGAATTGAGTGAAACAAAACCTCCATATTCATAAAAAGATTATATATTTGCAAATTTCTAGTACTTGACCACCTAAATGATCCACAGTCATCTGATGTATTCCACTAGCCCTCAGCATTGAATTAGTCATCTCAAACTGACCACTTGAGTGATCATTCTTGGTCTCTCTATGAAATATTGTTATTCAAAAGTATGAAATTAATTCTAAAAGAAATATTTCTCCATTTCAGATCTAGTTCAAGGTATTGTCACATCATATTACTTAATTTAACATTATGAGTAAAAGGTGATTCCTTTAAATAAATTCAAGGAAAAAACCTCATATTATTCTGTTTGTGTGTAAGATCAATGAAGATTTTATTTTGTGCTTCCAAACAAATAAATTGAAAGCTGACATTGCAAACTGTAATATCTTTTTCAATACACAGTCTTACTCTATAATAAGAAATTTGCAGACCAGCCACTATGATCTTTACATGTTGTATAATATCCCTTTCTTTTGGCAAAATAGGCATTTCTAACCTTTATTCGATCACACGATCTGTAGAATACCAGAGATTGGCTTTGCATCAATTTACAAAGTATTTGAAACAAGAAAATAAGCATAAATAGATATTATATTTCATTTGAATGTTATTAACTGTTTCTGTGTCAATGACTCAAATATGCACAAATTTCATACACAAACTTATGGAGAGGAAGTTAATGCAGTACAAAGAGGGTTATTAAAGGGAGACACTGTGATAGATGAGAAGCACAGGCAGAGTGCAATTTCCAATACTATCACCGGTTATAATACAACAGCCAATGCACTAATGATATGTCTGGCGGTGTGTGGGTACATGGTTTGGTGTGCATTCACTGTTTTCACAGTATGGCATGCCGCTGCACTGGCATTTAATACACATGTTGCAATTGCTTTCATGTGTCTCCCAATCTCAATACAAAATTGTCGTTAGTCACGCAAATACTGTACGAGCACAGCATCGTACAGCTATGTGGAACAGTTGGTTGGGTACTGCCGACAGGGAGAATACTGAAAACATATGGTACATTCGCATGCAGACTTCTCATTAGGGAGGAGTATACATTTTATCTCCTACATCGATCTGACCATTTGTGGACATATAGAATATACCAACAGAATGCATGAAAACAGACATTTTAAATGTGTAATATTGTATGCACCACTTGCGTGTATTTTGTGGTAAATTTCTCTTTGAGGTGATTTCATTTTCCAGCTTTTTGCGAGCGGTCAAAATTCATGAATGGGATTAAACAAAATGCAAAAATTTTTGCTGCCTATGACACGAATGCAATGTATGGTCTCCAACATAGAGAATCACTAAACTTTGCTTCTGAAAAATGGATGACACACATAAATTTTATTCTCATTATTTAGTTGTGGCTCTCAATCATAAATTCAGCCTCTAATGAAATGTATACAGCCATACTACAAAGTGTACAAATACTGTAGAAAGGATTTGATGTCAACTTCCAAAGCTCAGAGTGAAAGTCAATAAAAATGCATGGTTGGCACACTGGCCCTAAAAAGACACACTCTACAGGTCCCACCATTGAGTTCCAAGCCATCACATTGCAATTGATGCCTTTCCCCAAACGCTGCCCATAAAATCTCAGAAGCTGCTTTCCAAACAACATCTTGAGAAGAGACTACTCTTCTGCCCCTACACAACATTACAGTTTGTACCGTCGCTGCATGCATAATGAATGATTGGATCGAATTCCATTACACAGCTTGCGTTGAACTTGGTAGATTTCTACAGGCTACGGCATTGCGCTGTAAAAGCACAAAGCCTTTTTGTGCGCACAAATGAATACCCAAACCACTGGTTAATCATACAATGACTATCTCGCAACCAAGATATTCAATGAACAGACATGCATTTAAAAATCTTACAAAATGCTGCAAATACGAAAATAAAAAGAAATTTTCAACCATCTTAAGTATATTACTGTTAGCCGGCATTATGTCTTCATTATCACAGCTATGATGGAGCACTTACTTGTATTTCACATCTTTCAGGTTATACGGCTTAATCCTCAATTTACTGACACCTGTACTACTACTATTATCAATTGCCATTATTCTAATCCTAATCTGTGTAATCCTCATGTATAGTACGTATATGACACTTGATAAACAAAACTGTAGGTTTCCTTGTAATGACCAAGAAAAGGGTATTTCATAAAAGTTTCTCACTACGACTTCACACTCTCGATTTACAGCATACAGTCAGTTGTACGTGTACATGTATCTCTCTAGATATATCGTGTCTGTATCTATGTCTAGATTCGTGTGTGTGTGTGTGTGTGTGTGTGTGTGTGCCATGACATCCTTATCCTGATTTTTTCTCTATCTCCCTCCCTATCTCTTTATCTGTCTTTTCCCCCTTTAATCACATTACATCTGCTCAGATAAGCAAATGCAAATTTGCATTGAGTCTGAGCAAATTTGACCAAAGGTATGATAATTGCTAGTGTTACACACCACCTGTTGCATTTTTCATTTTACATGTTTCATAATTCCAGTCACTTTTCAAGGACAACTAGTGTATGACTCACTAAAAGCACCAATTAGATATGTCCAGCAAATTGTTCTTTGTGTGTGTGTGTGTGTGTGTGTGTGCACCTTTTGTATGGTTATCAGAGATCTAATTGATTTTTGATTTGTACAGTAAACTGCCCACAGAGCTAATGAAATACACACTGTAGACTAAATGAGCGTGTGTAGCATTGTCAGTCTTTGAAGTTTGATATTCACCGAGCTGTGGTGTTGCTCCAACCATATCACAGCTTTTAATCTGCTTATCCTCACTCAAGCATTATACATGTACAGTTGAACCTCTCGTATCCGGACAAGTCGGGACCGGGGCTCGTCCGGATAAGGGATTTGGCCGGATACGGGAGACTCAATGCTTTATACATGTACATATACATACACATGTACTGATGTAGCCCATTGTAGTATCACATGTAGTAATGTGTATACTGCAACCTTTTCATTGTTACATTTGGGGATGTTTCGGGATGTTGAAATGTCTGAAGGTAAGCAATTAGAAGGAAATTTGATGCAATGTATGTTAATCATATTGGAAGTAATATGTAATTCATGTGTGTTTGGGTAGGAGTTCTCAAGGAGTTGGGAATCCCCCTTTCTTCCCGTAATTATTAAAAAAAATCACGGTGAGATTGCGTCCGGATAATAGAGAGATCCGGATAAAGGGAGGCCGGATAATAGAGGTTCAACTGTACCTGACTTTGCTAACCAGTAACTTCAATTCACTAATTTCATTGCAGGTATAAGACGATATTTGAGAAAGATATCACAATACTTCATAAAGATTTATCATTTATCCATGGGTCTTTATAGAAAATATACCATAGACAGTCAAATCTGTCCACAACCACTCAAGGGAAACATTAAATGTGGCCATTATAGTCAGGTGGTTGTTGTAGATAGGTTTAATGTAGTAGCTTTGCGGTAGACACTGAAAAATGATTACACACCATGATACTACTATGGTAATACATAACCAATAAACAATACGTATATATTTACAAATAACATATGACACATGTATAACATACTCATTTGTGTTTGCTAACTGCCTTCTCCTTTACAACACTCACTGGTTGCATTTAGGTATAGACAAGTTTCAGCCACATTTATGAGATGCAATGAGCAACAAAGCTTTAAAGCTGGTTGCTCTGCCATAATGCACCACTGAGCAGTCATTGTGAACAGTTCTTAGTAAGTTGTCAAAAAAAAAATCACAAAGAAATAAAAATCATACAAATTGATATATATGGCCAGAGGAAAGTTACAACTATAATTCATCCTTATAGGTGGAAAGTGATTGTCTTATACAGGATACATGGTTTGTTTGGAACAAAAAAGACTAAAACAAATGGGGACAGAAATACAAGCAATAGTTTAATATCTGATGTAGATATCACTGCACATATATGCTTTTAGGTTTTTATACTGAAAATATTGAGGCTAATGTGAGCTTGATTTTTAGGTGCTTAATAATATATATCTGAATATATAACAAACTGCAGCCATTGAAGAGTATGCTCATTCACAGCTTTCAAACTCAACAGCCTTTTCCACAGTATGGTACCGGTGCAGCTGTTAATGCCATGCTTCAATGTATCTACACCCATCAATTTGCAGCAATAGGCTTCTGGGAGGAAACTACAAAATATACAGAAAAATCCATGTGTTTCCACTTTTTTTACCATTTTAATGAAAATGCACTCAATTGCATCTCTTTTAGAGAGCAGAGGGAGTAATATTAGTCTAAACATGTGTCAGTAACAAGTCAATGAAATGTGTGCTTTTCATAAAAAAAATTACATTTTGTGGAATTTTCTTTATATTGTTGTCTATACATGACATAATGAACTGTGGCAGTCTTCTTATCCAGCAATGGCGGCACCAAAACTTTAAAATTTCATTACTTTTGAATGAATTTTCTGATTTTCCTCAAACTTTGCTGATATGTTCTACTAATATTGCTGCTTTCCCTCAATCCACATTTATATTTGGGTTTAAGTTTCCTTTAAAGTCTGCACTCCAGTGCAAGTAGCAGCACTTTGATATACGAAAGAGAACAAAAATGAAATAAAAATAGCTCTAGCTCCTCCCCCCCCCCCCCCCAAAAAAAAAAGGGGGAAAAAACAATTCTCCACACTTGCTTCTCTAATGGCCTGTGTCAGTGCCTTTCTGTCATGCTCCACAGCTTTTTAATAACAACCAGTTTAGCGCATGTTCTTTCGGCAGAGAGTGTAGCAATCTCGCAAGCCGCGACTGACCGTGCAAGTTCTGGGTTCTGCCTCATTAGAACATCCCATCATGCACCTTGCTGATTGAGGCTAACGAGGCAATGTTTTCATTATTTCCCAGGTTTGTACTGGTTCTTGCACTTGCCATCGCACAGAAAATAAAATAAGATGCTGTTACAATACAATTTTGTTTGTTTGATATGCAATGTACTTACTTTATTCAAATGTGTTCTTTATTAAACAGGTTTACACAGTATGACAGCGTTAAAAGAGAGAAAAGAAAAAAACTCAATGAAGGGCTACTCACATGTTTTTAATTAATGACTGTCATCACACATGAAGAGTTGTGGTCTGTTGGTTTAATATGACACTTCACATTAAAGACTCCATTATGTGCCTGACAGAGGCATGGATTCAACTCCCACCATCTATTGAACTGCCACTTATTGCATCTTCAGCATGACAATCTTTCTACAATACTTCTCTCTACCAAGAGTCCCAGGGGGACAAGAATCGGTTGCAGTTCTATGATGTATTTTCTTTGTTTAGCGTTTTTTTATTTTACAAAAATTTAAATGACCAATGCACATACAGTGAAAATAAAGTAGCATTCTAAGAGGAAGAGTTGCAGAAATTAGAAATCACCCACTGAAATTTCTTCAGTTTCACTCGTGCCTTCTTGAATGAAGTTATGAGGACTATTTCCTAACTATTCTATTACTGTGCATGTGCATTCACAGGTTCATGCATCTTACTGGTAGTACAAATTGCATGTACATTAACGTGAAATAAGACTATGAAGAGATAATGCTTCACAGTTCAGCGCTCTCATAACCAACAAGACATTATCCTATACTAAGATCTCGCTATCTATATTTATGTACATAACCCCAGTGTTTATCAGCACACTTCCCAAAATCATTTGATATCACTGCCTACTATCACTCCTAACATAAACATGCAAAGTATTGGCTCAATGTTCAGTATACCTCAGTGTCTGCCGCATGTTATCAAAGGGGTCGTATACTCTTGGTTGAGACCTAACTGCAGGTTTCTAATATTTTTTGGTGAGATAATGAGAAACCTCTCATGGAATATGAAAGAGCATGCAATTCCAAGATGGATTCAATGTTTATTTGATGAAGTTCGTTTTTTTTTTTTTTTAATGGCTGAGATATCCAAAACAGAGAAGTCCTAATAAAAGGTGGGTCCTTTATTAGGATCGCTTTGTTTCACTTGGTTTTTGAATGTCTCAGCCATTCTAGACCTGATTTCCATCTAATAAACATGGAATTCCTGTTAGAATTGTACTGTATGCTCTTTACTATTTCGGAAGTGTTTTCTTCGTATCTCACCAAAAGTTAAAAGCCCAATCCTCATTTCAACCAATACTATACCATCCCTTTTATGGACTTCAAAGCTTTCTTGAGGTCAATGTCCATGTTCAGTCCATTTTCCTTTTTTCTTCTTTTTCTTCTTTTTTTTTTTTTTTTTTTTTTTTTACAAGACCTACAATGGGGAAGAAAGTACCTTTCTATGAAGATATCAAAAACCCGAGAAAAAGAATTCTGGTAAAGCATTCTATAGCTCTCTGTATGAACCATCTTGTTTTGCCTCAAAACTATTTCACTTACATTGAAACCAACCCAAGGTGAAATTCACATGAATTTGAAATCCACATGATTTCTATCAAAGGGTACACACTAATATGCAAGGTATTTTGAGTGACATGAGTGACACAAGAGTGACATTCGACTGCGTGTAATATCCATCAGTTAAGTGTAAAGTGCCAATTGAAATTGAAACTTAATGTTATTGGAAGAGACAAATGCCCTTCACAATGGGAGTCCATTATTGTGTACCTATCTCCATTTGGTTTGTACATCAAAGAGTATATTTTTTCTGAACCCATATTCAAACTAATTAAAGATTTTAAATGTAGCTGTCCTTTACTGCTGAAGATGACTGTCTTGCATATGATCTTAGGTCTATCTCAAGCAGGCTTGTATTGAATGAAGTGCAGAAATGTAATATGCTATAAATTATCATAATTTGGAGCTGAAAATGGCATTAGATCAAATTTCAATGCAATGACATCTGGTTATTAGAGTGTTTCAGTTTGACATTAAATGAAATCACTGTCACATGACCAAGAACACATCACATGATTAGATAGTCACATGACCAAGAATACATCTCATGATGAGACAGATGAGACATGACTAAGTCAGGCAGGTTCATCCATTCACACAATGCCACAGTTTGATATGATTGGATATGTTAATATTCCACTGGTTACACCTTTTTTTCATCAACTTGATTATCAATGGCATATTTTTAAGGCTGAGCTACATTATGTGTTTGTGTACAATGTATAAGTGTATGTGTCTGTGTCTGTCTGTGTGTGTGTGTGTGTGTGTGTAAGAGAACTAGCAGTTTCACTTGTAACTTGTGCTATAAAATTATCTTATTAACTCCCTCACTGGCATTTATGCTCCTTTAATAGACAAAGCAATCAGGGACTGTCACAAGAAAACTGTTTTCAAAAAGAATGTGCAAACTCATTTTCATCTCACGAAATCGATGTCACGTTTCGAGGCAAGATGGCTGTGCTGCATTGTCACACATTTAAAATCTATTCCATTCAGAGTTGAGCCCCATTTTCTAATTATAGAAAGCTAAATGATACACCCTCAATCGGTGCAGGTTTTCTGTTTCTTCAGCTCCCGCCTCGTTTTCATCGCCCCCACCCCCAGTTTCGATGCAATAACGCGTCCGGCTTGAGCGCGAATGGGTGGCGCGGCTCCTGAGACTTATTGCACAAGATTGGATGGAAACCTTCAGGGGGATCGTGGGCTGCTGATAATTAAATAATCTGGGTAATTTTGCACAGAGACAAGGCCGAAGTGTTTGCCAGTACTGGCGTATAGAAAGGAAGGGCACACTACAGGCCAACTATTACAGTGCACATACACAGACGGAAGTATGCTGTGAAAGCACAAACTGAGTATGAGACAAAGACATTATATAAGGGTATATTGAGAAAATGTAAATATAAGGCAAAAAATATATATAAATAGATATGCACATCTTACTCCTCGATATAATATCATTTAAAGCCCACTAAAACGTTAGATAGCAAAAAAAAAAAAAAGTTTTGTATTTTCTAATGACTGTAAGCATATTGCCATGTTCTTCACACAAAACACGTAATGACCTTGTTTCAGTGTCTGGTGACATGTCAATGATCATAACGAGTATAAATGCAATTGGTTATCTTCAGTCATTTCTTGCAAGCTACCTTTGGGGAAAATCAGATTCTTGTACTCTCAGCAAAGGGCTGACAAAAACAGTCAGCATGAATGAACCTAAATGCAGCACTCTCATCCTTTATCTTAGTAAAGAATATGAAGAAATTTTTATTTAAGGCCATATCTAGAGCAGAAAATTTGTGATTACAACCATCCTAGATATGGTCAACCCCACGAGTGGTATACATGCATTCAAGTCTGATACATATCACTGGCTATTACTGAACTGACCCAATGCTGATGTTGAACTTGGAAGGCCATTGTAAAATCCCACAGCAGGATCCTGCCCGCTTCATTACCCAGCCCAGTTTACCCCTTGCTATGCCAAGCCAAGCCAAGTATGTGTGATCTCCTCCACAGGTAGGATGCAGCTAGTCTCACGACAATAGACTCCAAATTTCCTGTTTGGTAGAAATGGGGGCATTCATATCATCCAGATGTCTGAAAAGCTTTTTCTTCTTTATTTCTTTCCTTTTTCTTTCTTTTTTTCCTAGGCCTGGATAAACAACTCTAGAAACAGGTGAAAGAACTAAAGCAATGGCAGATTTCCTGCACTCCAAATCATGACGCAGCACCTTCACGTATGAATTTATGGATAGGCACTTGTGCCCTTACAGATAGCTTCAGTGTCAAAATGTAAAAACAAAATGTCTATGACCTCCTCATTTGCAAAAGTATCTGCATGCAAAAATAACAGTTTTTCAGTATCAACCTTTGAACCTACATGTTTACAGGATACTTGCATGTGAAGAAATGTGTGACAGTTTTACAGTCCATGGCATTAATGGCCTCACTGCGACAAACCTTGGCTGTCTTATATTCCATTCACAAACAAAGTCATGCACAAGAGTGCAGCTCCTGAAGTGCTTTGACTTCATGCATATTTGAGTTAGTTCACACAGAGAGTAACCGCCCTCAAAGATACACACGAAGTGGCTGCAAGATGCATAAACTGTCCTGGTAACCGTAAACATACACTGTATGCACAGCGTTTCAATAGTTAGGTTCACATGCTGTTCCTAAACTTTAAGTTTAGGTCGAAAACTTAACTCTTGATGATTAGCTTGTGGTGTAGCAACGTGTGGATGCATTCAAAAGTTAGAAATTTTAAAGTTTAGTCTATGATTAGAACCACAAGACATATCAGGGTTTACACTCTCTCCACGAGCCATAGGGGGTCCCCACTCATAGTTTCTCTCCATGTGAACACAATAATCAACGAGCTTCTCGTGCGCATCCGGGTCAACCTCCAGCTGCGCTATTTGTATGGACATAAGGTCATACATGTAATAGCAAAGGCTGTGCACTTCCGGTGTAATCTTTGAGTAGGATTCGCTCGCAAGTTGTAACTTATGAGCTTGTAGTTTAGGTGCGCATGTGAACCCGTGTCGTGAATTCATGAGTGGAGCTAATCATCGACAGTTAAGTTTTTCAAACTAAACTTCAAGTTTGGCAACTGCATGTGAGCATAACGAATACGTTGGTCAGTTGCAGCACACTACTTCAAAGGTGCTCTATAAAACATTACGGACTGGTTATACAGGAGTTACAGCCCTCGAGGGGCACTCCTGAACATGTTCTTGAGAGTACGAGGTGCTGTAGAGCCACTTTACCTGTTCAAAAAGAGTCTAGAGCGCTTCAAGAGTAATCCTGGAGCGCTCTTTTATACTCTGTATAAATGGGATATTACCTATGATTGTAAACACGTTTGAAGTGCATGGGAAGTAGTTTCTCAAAATTGTACTCTTCAGTTATAAATACCGGTACTATTTGTCATTTAAAATTCTGGTTGTATTCTTTTTTATGTATTCATTATTTTCATATAATTTGATGTGACTTTTTTCTTCATTCTACCTGATGAACAATATATTCTTTGTTTCATTTTGCATGATCTGGTGCATACTTACATTGTATTTTCAGTGTGTTTCTGTGGATCAAATCTATCTGAAGTGTAACAGCATGTCATGTGAAACGATCACACGTTCATGCGAGAACGATGCAACTTTCACTCCGGGCCTGGTCTGCTTTCAGATCAGCTCGTCACTTGATCACAAACCTGCCTGTGTCAAAGACTAATCTCGCCAAGTGCCAGGGATCACTGGAATACGTTATGCCAAGAATCAGTGGTTGGTCAATTAGGCTGGCTTTTCAGAAACAGGAAGCGGTAACAAAGCAAGTGTAGGAACCCCCCTTGACACTTCCAAGAGCTGGTCAACTGAATTGGGGCTACGTGCAAAATCAACGCTTGACAGGTTTGAGATATTAATGTACAATACATTGATACACACATGCACATCAGTGTTGGTTTTCACATCCCCTACGCGTTGAGCAATTTATGAGCAAAACCAAAACTCAAGCGGTGAAGTATGTACTGGTTGTACATATTGTATATTGGTTGGTGAAGAGATCAACACAATGTAGTCTATGTATCAGTGTCAATAATAAATGATGACAAGATGAATTCTCATTTCATTTGCCAGATATTGCACAAGAATACAATATTTCTGTAATAATTATGCATCCTCCAGGACAACTCATAAATTTGTATGTTTCATTCAATTTTTTCTTTTTTTCCAGTCAGACTGAACAATACTGCACGCATCTTTCAGAACTACACATACAACGTCTGGATGATATTAAAGATGAAGTGCAGCCATCCAAAAACACAATGTTTTCTCTAAAGTTATTTTCTCCCTCTGGCAAACATCCCATGTAGCTTACAGTATATTCATGAAAATTGGGTTGCATGGCATTGCATAATATTCTGTTGCCAACCAGGAAACTTCTAAAGCCTTGAGGATAACTGCCATCATTACTTCACGACATGATTAATAAAACCCATGATATCCTTTAATTAAAAAGATACATTTATTGTACTACTTTTGAGCCTTAATTTAGTTTGGTAATAAAAAAGAGAAAAGAAAAAAAGAAGATACATGTATTCTGAGTATACACTTTGCTTTCAAAACATGAATAAGCTATCATAAATATGGTCCTTTAGTATTCACTGTTAGTATAAAAAGAATCTAAGACTATTTTGGGTTATCTAAACAAACCAGATATGCGCAGGATTATCAATGTGGAATTGTGGAATACATCATGATGGTCATGATATAATACTGATAATTATAATAATGCATTAACAGTGAAACTAAATGAAGTATGTAACTTTCTGGCCATACACCATACAATCAGAGTAATCTAGTGATGTCTAGCTGAATGCTGACATCCGTGAATGTTTTGTATTGCTGTTTTAAATATTGTAATCTATTTTGACCACTGACCAAGGTCCTGGGCCTCCGACTATTAAAAAAAAAAAAAATAGACCCTGATTGTTTAAACCTGTGACATCCCTGTGTCTGTCACTCACTTTATCTTCATTTTCTGATATTCAAGGTATAACGTTTGTGTCTGTGCGCATTAAAAGTTATTATACCTGCCATGTTGCTGCAAGTAGCTTCAAAATATCAAATTTTCCTTCATTTTTTTTATCATATTATCTCAATGTCCACTGCTAAAATAGTGTCTTATGAATAAGAATTGATTTACCCTTCAACATCAAATTGCAGCGGAAGTTCTCCGTATCACTCAGGAAGAGCATGGCAGAAATTATACCATTTCCGGACTCCATTTTCTCTCATCACAATTACATTGTATTTGCATGAATTCAGAATAAAGTCACAATTATCATTCTTGCTCCGTAACAATGAAGCAAAATGAGACCAAAAGGAATAATGAAGTCACTGGAACTCCATTCATTCAGGTGATTAGGCTACATGCATACAATAATTACAGCGCCCACTCATTGTCTCCCAATGAAAAATGGATCAAGGACCCAAGTCATAATCATCGTCATTATAGCTAATTGCACTGGATATCTCTGAATTGGTGTATATTACTAGTCACTTTCTAAACATAAACATCTGTTTAGTGCCACCTTGGCACACAGTACTAGTGATGACAGCAGTTCTTCTAAAAAGTTCTTTTTTTTTCTGTTCTAATTTCAAACATGACAATTTCCCTGTGTTTTCATTGTTTGCCCTTCTGAGAGACACTTAGTTTTATTTCAGTATGTGGTCTGGCAGCATCCTGTCCTTTTTGGAGGTAGTTTCTCCTCAAGAAGATTAAACTGGTTATTTTTTTTTCTTTCAAAATCTGAGGACAAAGAAGATTTGAATGCTATCAAGTGAGGCAAGGCAACATCAACGAATGCAGCTAGTTTCTCATCTATCACAATACAATATTTGTACATACGCTCGTTGAAGTCTCCTCACATACACCAGGGAGGCTCACCTCCCTGCATGCACAGTACGAGGTGTGACTGGCACTCCTTGCTTTACGATGCAAGAAGGTCATCGGAGGAAAAATAGTTCTCCTCTACCGTGAATTGAATCTCTCTCCATCCAATTCCCCATATTGGGAGAGAAAATGCACTCATGCATTCTCTCAATTCAATTTGAGCTATCCTTTTTAAATAAGGAACCAAAATAATGGACTCACACCTCCAATTCCAACCCACACTTCTAACCAGTGCACTTTCTTGCCACAACACCTACAGAGGTCATACACAGGTCAAACCATCCCACATCCCAACTGTGCTCATACCACATCTCGTTAGCTACACATCTGCACTACTCACTACAATATACAGCGAAAATATTCCTCTTGAATCTATTTGACATTACCTATATTGACAGGGTACGCCGAAGGCGGAGGGGGATATCCTATAAAGATGAGTTTTACAGAGATGGTAACATCTAATTGAGGAAGTCTGTTGGAAATTGGGTCTGAAGTTCAGTATCAACTAGGAGAAACTTTTAATACATTCACATGATTCCATTTACAGCTGTACAAAATGAGTATCAAAAGCTTAATCAGACAAGTTAATTTTCAGAGCTGACTTGAGTTTATGTATCAGAGAACCTTGAATCATGATGATGCAGTCCCTTTAGAGGTCCCACCACAGGAAATTCATTTACAGGCATCCTGGATGGAGTTCTCTTCAGAAATGTGCTAATTTGTGACTTCACCCCACGCTTGCTGCGCATGACTTGTGTCAATTCATCTGAACACCAGCTTTGACTTCTGGCAGAAATACACGCAGAGTTTGATTGCAAAACAAGTTAATTCCATTCTTGCAAATTTGAGATGTTTATCTGCTGTTACAGCTGCTAGAAAAAAAAAAGAAGAAAATATCATTAAGAAAACATGATAACTTCAATAATATGCCTTGTCATGTAACAAGTGAAGCATTACTGAAAAGGTTTTATTTTGCTCTGTCTTATGATGGACATACTTCAAAAGGTTCCAAAATGGTGCTTAACCCATTTTGCAATAAAACTCATCATATGCTTTATACCGCATACACACATACACAGCATTCTGTTACAAAGTATGCAAATATACACACATACACATACACATACACATACACATACACAAATACAAACAAATACTCACTGAGACACATCATGCATATTGACAGACAAACAAACAACATGGTGTAGTATTTTGGGAGAATTCCTCCAGGAAGCTGGTTTGATGGATAACATCCTGAATGATGTCCATGCAGTCCAATGCAGGAAGTTCTTCATTGCATGGCCGTGGATTTATGAGCTCAAGTTCATTTCCGCTGCCACTGCATTAATCCAGTGGAGACCTACACACACATTCTTGTACATCCGGGGAGAATCCATGATCTGTATTCCATCATCGATAAAACTAAATAAAGAACTTTGTAACAGGTGTAACATTCCTAGTGGCTGTTATATCAAGCACAGATGTTTCAAACTATATAAGCCCTAGCTGACAGTACAAGCTTTCTGAATTAAATGCAACAGAGCCTCCTAGACTCTTTGCTTTTGAAGAACAAAATGAAATTGTTGTAGAGTCGAATTCTTTCTATTTCTTTTTCTGAAACTGGAAGAAAATAAATTTGATATACACACATGATGAATATCAATTTCACATGACAGATATCTCTCTTTCCATTCATTGTGAGTTCCTTGAATTTAGGAAGCAGGTAGAGAAAATTTCATGAACAAAGTATGAGGTTCGTTGGGCATTCTTACTATTAAATCACATAGTACATACAGCACTGCACACAGGCAGTGGTCTGACGGTTCAGGACCAGTAAAAATTACCATTGGACCAGTAAATTTTTCAGAAATGAAGCAGTCAAAAATGGAAAAACTGGGTACCTACTGGTCCGACAGACGGGTCGCACCAGTAGAAACAAGAGATCCAGGGGTCTTACACTCACCTGAGTATCACAAGTTCACCTTCCATGCATTCTTGCATACTCTTACCTGAGAACATTGGAAACTTGTGGTGGGGGGTAACTTTGAGAGCTGGGGACATGGTGTCCATTGCATATTCCATCACACTGGTAAAAATATATCAAGTATTGTCCTTCATAGAATGCTGGACTATGCATTTGAAAAAAAAAAAAAAGCCTTAAAGTCCTATCACTTTTCATTCTAGAGAAGAATATTATTGAATATTCCTTACAAGGAAAGCATGGTGCCCATTCAAACATTTTGAGATCCTATCCCCCTAGGAATGCTACTTCCCAAGTTTGGTGAAAATGTATTATGTTGTTTGGGGGCAGCCCTGGATCTGCAATGACCAAACTTGGAAATTGAGTAACAGTCATCAATGTACAAACCCAAAGTAACTTTGCTTTATCACTTCTGGTTCTAGAGAAGAATTGTAAATATTCTTCATTGTTGGAGGGGGGGGGGGGATTGGGGCCCCTAGGGGCCCCCAAGGGGAGCGTGGTGCTCTGTTGAAAAATAAAATGAGATCTTAACCCACTGGCATGCTACCTGTCAAGTTTGGTGAATATTCATCAAGGGGTTTTAAACGATTATGAACATGTACAATTTACATCACCATTTGAACCCATCCCATCCCATTCCCTTGGGTCCCCAGGGAGGGGGGCACCCCTGCTTCTGCCATGAACAAACTTGGAACAACAGTCATCAATATATACTGAATCATTGTATTAACTTAGCTCAATCACTTCTGGGTCTAGAGAAGAAGGTTCTTTTAAGATTCCTTAATTTGAGGGGTGGACCCATTAGGATCCCTCCCCACCCCACATCCCTGGGTCCCAAGGGGGGCACCCCTGATTCCGCCATGAACAAACTTGAAACTACAGTCATCAATGTACTATAAACTCAGAGTATTAACTTGGCTCTATCACTTCTGGTTCTACAGAAGAACATTTTTGAAGATTCCTTTTTTTCTTTTTTTCTTTTTTTTTTTTTTTTGGGGGGGGGGGTTAGGGGGGTTTAGTTACTCATCTTTCAGCACTTTATACAATGTATGAAAATATCATCTATCAAGTGCATTAAAAACATCACTGGTCTACAGTTTGATATTGTTTCCATCTCTTTATGTGGAAAAGGCATCACAGAATATCCCGCCCACAGGAGAACTAATGACACACATGTACGTGATCATGTTTATCCAAATACTTATTGACTATAAACCCATATTGTACAATTACATAATGCATCCCTAACTTTTCTTCAAAATAAAAGCAACCCTCCCACTTTGCCATGCTTTTGCCATTATGAGAATCTTCATTCATTCCAGTCAAACTGCACTGTGTGAGATACAAACTGTATCTACAATGAAGGCATTGAACCTTTTCATCATACAGTCTGACACCATAATCACGCGCTCATGTCAAAGTGGGGAAAGGGGTTGGTGGGATGGGGAGTGATTCTTTTTAATAAATTATATCAATACAATACATGCATTGATTTGTAAATCTGACTTAGAATTCATTCTCCAAATTGATGCAAGCAGAACATAACCTGAACATTACAAGTGCTTTATAGCCACCTGTTTCTGTATGAATGCATATCTTTTACATAATGCCACCAAATCTCCACTGGGATTTATTCTTTCGACACTCTACAACTGATACCCTTTGTACATCATGCCCTGACATTTTTCAAACCTCATTTCAGAGCCAGTTTTGTAGAAATCCATGCAGAGTGCCTAATGGATGCAGAGCGATTCAATCTGTGTAAACCCAAAAGGTGCTTGAAGTCACACATATGCATATGACGGACGACAACGCAACATTCCCAGATGTGGAGAGGAGTCTGTTCGTTGGACCGTGACAAAGTGAAGGCAGAGCCACGGCAGTGTGACACTGCACTTAGACACGCTCCAGTTAAAGTCAAGTTCTGTTTTCACACACACAAAGGCTCTGCATGAAATTAGTGATGATTGTCTCTCAGTGTGAAACGTAAACAGCCTGGGAATCTAAGCTTCCCGACGATATTTGTTTTTCTGTTGTTTACATTTTAGGTCCAGTTTGTTTCATGGGCACAACTTGAATGCAAAAAGACAAAAAGGCAGCCTTGATGCATTTCATATTCTTTTTGAGCATGAAAATGAACACATGCTTTCAAAAGTTTGGTTAACATTTGCTAGTTTACTACTTATAAACATCCAACTAGTACCAGATTTAAAGTTTCAGCAAATTTACCATTTCTGGAGAGTTGTAACCTTGAACTTGATATTGGAATCTGATGATACCCTCTTGGTGTTCCTTACAATGTAGAGCTGCATCTCTATATGCAAAGCAGAACCAAACTAAAAACAAAGCTGTTGATGTAGCTACAATGTTGTACATACTCGCTATTAAATAGTTTCATATAACTTTAATAGGTTGTCATGTACAAATGTACACCGAGTGCTCTTTATGACTGCATGAAACTTGCACTACATGCTATCCACATTAATTTCATTTATTAAATCATTCCTTTTACAAGACCAATCACACGTCTCAATTGAAACCGATTTAAAGGCTACATAAAAACTTCGAATGTTTTGTCTACTTCAATTGATAAGTCTTGGTCTGATGTTGATGTGAGAAAAAAAAAGTACAATAAAAACACATGGCATTCAATTACAAGTTACTATGGATAATTACAATAAATTGATATGAATCTCTTTATCATTAGCAATATATCAACAGAAAAATGCCTGAAAAAAAAAGAAAACCAATGAAGGACAAATGTATGAACCCAACCTGAGTCAAAATATACTTAACTGATCTAATGATCAATAAACTTAACACTGTAGATTAGAAATTGCACATATTCATTTCATCAATGGCATAAATTGTATGTTCAAACTGAAATTTGCATGTAACACATTCAATTTATTGCATGAATAACTACTCAAACAGAATTAATAGCAGAGTGCATAGAAAATAGAGCATGCTATACTTGTTCACCAGGTAACTGAGCTGAACAGAATCTTACGACTTAATTTATTAAGCACATTTAAGCTCACAGGGTGATCCTGCATACATTATGTAAAGTTACACATGCACAAGCTACAGCATGTTTGTCTGGCCGAGTCATACGCCATGGTGATGAATGCAATATCCACCATATTACATTGACTGATAATGATTCCAAGTTTATGTTTTCCACCCAAAATCTGCATCTTTACCAGGTGTACACTATCACACATCATGTAATGGCAGCCAGAGCTAGATGGAATGGCTTTACCCATGACATGCACAGCACTGGCATTCCTGGAGGCAAAATTAATCTAAAATTCATTACAGGAAATAGGGTTAGCGAAAAACGACCCCCCCCCCCAATCCATTCCATACACATCATAATACACACACACCCATCCTTCTCAACGATGAGCGATGCACATACAGCACAGACACAATGCCAGCACTGCCAGGGGGTACACTCCATGTGCAGTAGCGATCCCCCGCATCCCTGTGCCACGGCAGCGGACATTAAAATGCAACACTTGAAAGAGATCTGTGAATCCATTGACCTTTGGTATTTACATCAATACGCGACCGTGTATGATTTGAAACGGGAACTCCGCGACATCTCAGTACAGCATGGCCTCTCTGATTCGTTGGCAGAGCACGATGGCGGCATGTGCGTGTCTGCTACTGTACTACCATGCTGCAGTACATACTGAAACAGGCCAACTTTTAAAATTGGTGAAATTTCTGCACGTCCTTCTCTGGCTGTTACAAATATCAATGCTGTCCAGTACAGTAATTACAGGCATAGAGTATAATATAAACAAAAGCTACAAATTGCAAAGAAGCTTGGTGGATTTAAACCACTCCATAATGTGTCTATTACTTGCTTCTCTCTGAGATCTATATCGTTTAAACTTATTTTCCTGGTCCATTCACTCTATGCTAGATCAACCTCTTCTGTTACAATGTAACTTCGTCTTAAATAATGATTAACAAAAACCAAACTGTAAACACATAAATAATAATAGTAATATAAATAACACATAGATTTAAAAAACAAACAAACAAACCTGCATGTCATTCCTGTATTTCATTTCTTCATGGCATCATAAATCATTTCAGCATTAAATTATCCACCAGGTCTGATCTCTGCTGCATACATTGTATAATGCAAGTTTTGATTGTATACTTTGGTTATAAACAGTTTTCTATTTCTAGTTATGGCATATAGGCTTAATATGCGAATATTTCATATGGTTTTTATTTTCACAAATTTTGCGAGTCAGGTGCTATCCGCGAAATCAAAGACACGCGAAAATAATGACTCTGATCACGCTATGAATGTGACGTACGCGTACATGTATATATTTCTCCATTCGATACAGAACTCCACGACCGCGAATTTAACCACTAGCGAAATTGTCGGCAAGTTCTGATTTGCGAAAATTTAGACTCGCTATTGTATGGCGTGTACAGTAGTAGATGTACTTGTACTGTAAATCTTTACAGACCATACACAGGTGTACATTGTGTAATTTGTGAACTACCACATCATAACCTGCCCTTAAATCTCAGGAAGGTCCTTGGATGACATCAGCCAAGTCCTGACCCAAGATCTGGAGACCATAGAGGAGTACTTCATCTTCTAAAGACTTTACCCCAACCCTTCAAAGACTACGTGTACTTTTACAGCCTTCCGTCTTAGCAACCATCTTGCCAATGCTATCAAGCATGAGGAGCTTCCTAAGTACCTTGGAGTTGCATGGAACTGCCCTCTCTAGTACCGAGAACACCTGAAGAGAGTTGCAGACAAGTTGAAATCACAGGTCAACATCATCAGGAAACTCACAAGCAATAACTGGGGTTCAAAAGCCAGTACTCTGCGAACTGCAACACTACCCTTCGTTTTAACCCAAGTGCAGAGTACTGCTCATCTTCATGGGCCAACAGCTGCTACAAGAAACACGTTGACAAGGTCCTGAACTTGGCAATGCGAACAGTCTCAGGCACACTCAAGACCACCCCACTTTACTGGCTGCCTGTTTGACACATCACTTCCCCCTCCCTATGCAGGAAGGAGAGGATGGCAAGGGTTGCCAATGTCATCAATGCAGACTCTGACCTTCAAATCCACAATGACCTGAACAACCTGCCATCGATGTGCCTGAAATCCTGCAAGCCAGTCTGGATCCCTTCTGTCAATGGAAAACTTTGACTCAAAAGCTGAATGGTGCAGATGCTGGTCAGATGCTGTCTGCAACACCACTCAAGTTACATGCAACACCATCACTGACCCAACAGCAAAGCCAGAGGGGTTCAACTTCCCTCGGAAATATTGGCTCGGCCTAAAATGCATTGGAACCCTCCATGCAAGGACAGACCTTCTACACAAATGGGGGTTCTTGGCTAGCCCAGCATGGAACTGCGGTCATCCTGACTAAACCCTGTGTTATATCGTAGAAGACTGATACCTGCGGAAGTTTCCAGGTGGGCTTGAAGAACTTGATCGAGTAAGTGATGCTGCCCTGAACTGGATCTGCAGCTTGGATATTAACCTAGGAAGCTATAACCCCCTGCCCCCACCCTGTTGTACTGCATCATACGACAAAAGAAAAAGTCTTCACTGATTTATTGTCACATAAAGTTCAGCAGAGGGTGAATACTTAAAGTCTTAAATGTAATCAGTCAAATGAAACATTTAATGAACATCACTCACTTCACTGGGGCTATCAGAGTTTGACTATTCAGCCATCATTTTCAGCTGTTGTTAGGACTAGGCAAGGCTTGAAGGCTAGTAGCGAGAGTAATTTCAATTCCTAACCCTACACGCAACTTCTATTATAATGATGTCCTTGGGACTGGCAGTTTTCTTTTGCCAAATTGAAATTTCATTACAGTCAAACAGTAAACTACAAAAAGATATTTATGATAATTTTGAGACATGAATTTCTACTATGTGACCTTTTTACGGGATTAGTCTTGTTATTTAACGGTGTTCGCTACAATGGGAATGTGCACTGTACCATCAGTTCACCTCACAGACACTGATTTTAGTTCGAGTGATTTTGCATTATCCATAAATGGGAGCAGAAAGGCATGGATGCAATTGGTCATGACATGTGTAGATTTTACACCCTCCTTGCTCTGAGAGGGTGATCAGACGTGTAGACTCTTCACATGTGAGCTGCCGTATTCTGGCAGGTCATACTCCAGTGGTTCGAACAATAACAAGGATTAACTGAAGCGCACATCCTCTACCAAATCAGCTCACAAATGGACAACAAGGTCAATAGGAGAAGTCTACCTATGCCATGCGGCATTGTTCAGGCAGATCAGGCATTTAAATTTAAAAAAAAAAAGCAAACTACTCATGGATAGAGCAATGCCATTTCTTCTCTCATCTTCCTAGACTTGGCACTTTGTAATGTGGGGAGCCCCTTAGTCTTGGGCATTTGCTCAACTTTGTGGGGACATTTGTCTGTACACGGCCCTCAACAATCGCTCACATTTTGCATAACAATCGTTTTAAATCCCATTCACAGCCTGGCTGTCAGCACAAACAAGACACATTGTGCAGGAGACAAGAAAGAGTTTGCACAGACACCTGCCAGAGTCACAAGAGAAGCCCTCCATACCAAAATCCTTTTCAACAGGGTAACCCTACAATTGAAATACTTCAATACTCTGTTTGATGAAGTACCTAAAATAGAGCCTATACATTATCTTTGACACCTTTCCCATGCAGAGCATCCAGTGTGCCCTTGCAAAGGGAGACTCATTCACAACCTGCAAATATTATGGACAAGTATGTGACACACATGTAGTCCTGTGTACATACTCTGTAGATAGTGTGGTTGAAGGGGGTGGGGCTCACAAGACTGCAGCTGGCTCCCTTTCATACAATGTTTCTTGGCAGTGATATTCACATGATGAGAGTGAATTATATGCATGCTTCTCAGGTACAGATTACTGTACACACCAAATGCATTGTATTTCATGAGGTTTTTATTTTCATAAATTTTGTGAGTCAGGTGCTATTCGCAAATTTAAAAACATAAGAAAATACATGTATGTAATAACTCTGACCCTGACATGAATGTGATGTGCACACACATTTCTCCATTTACAGGTACTGTACTCCACAATCCCAAATTTAACTATTTGCAAAAAATTAGACTCACTAAATATATGGTATTGGTCTATAGAGTGCCCTTGTAAAGAATTTTGTTCAGCACATAACAAATGCTTTCAGCAGCTGCTATAGGCCCTATAGCATACAACAGGTACACACGAGTCATACAGAGAGATGCAATTGTACATACCAAAGCTACAATGTTGTACAGCGCTGTAATACACACTGCCAGTGAACAGTGAAATGTATTAGATCTATTGGAGATTTATGCAATATAAGATGAGAACAATGTGCTACAGTTCTTAACCTTTTTTTTTTTTAATTCAAGCAAATCATTCTACAGTTATGCTATTACATCCTCACCATTTCCAACCTTTATGATCATTAATGCATCCCCGTACCCATTCACAGAGTAGACCTAATAAATGTCACATATCGGGCAAGGGCATATCTGGGTTACAAGTGTTAAAAAATAATGACATTGACAAACAATGCAGAATCTTCCTTCTTCTTCTCCACCCCCCCCCCCCCCCTTATACAACAGCCACAAAACACAGGACATTATCCATTCATGGCATAAGGTCACAGCTCAGACAAGGGTATCAACTGCCGCTATACCACCTATCTTATGTTTGCTCATTGGAGCAGGAATGAATCTAAGCATTCCTCACAGAACTCTGTGCCGTTGGTGGACTTTGAAGTTTTTCCTGGCACATTTTTTTTCCGAGTAATAGTATACCATGCAAAAAGTTCTTCCCCCCCCCCCCAAGACAGCAACAAAAGCTTTTATTAATGGTTGCTTTCCTGAGTCAACATGCAACTCTTGTATAGGACAGGACATTATGATTGTGCACCTGCTGTGCCAAAAAAAAAGGGGGATTTCAACCAAATACTCTGTTAATATGAAACTTAAATCATAGGCAGACACACACAAAAATATGTGATATTACATTATAATACAGAATACATCATTAAAAACAAATGAGATCTGAATATCAATAAAAAAAACTTTAGTAGTGAAATATTCATGAGAATTTGGTACATGTAAAACCCAAAATATTGAACAGTAAATTAATTTTTCAGTAGGTACAAATGTAGGCATGAAAATATAAAAAAATAACTCTTTGCTACAATACACATGACATGAAGGCCATACTGAAAATATGATGCAAGTCTTTAAAGAAACATACAACTACTGTAAGTAATGCAGAGTGCACATTATAACAAATTAGTTATATTTAGAAAATCACTAATGAATAATGAATTGTTTCACCTTAATCATAAGGGGACGGATATTCCAACCACACAGTTCTAAGCAATCAATGTACATAGCATGTGCACAGATTCAACATGATTTTTTTTTTTTTCTGACAAGTACACCATTCCACATAGACCACAGCCTAAGCATAGATGACTTTATATTTCAAAAACAGATTTCCAAGAATGAAACCTCAACTACTCTTCAAGCAGAAGCTCAGCAGGAACCATCACTTATCTACAGTGCATCTTTTTGCTCACTGTATTTCTGACGAATCTTTAAAAAGCAAATTGACATGACAGCTTTTTTGTTTGTTTCTTTAAGGCACAATTTTTTCTTTAAAATTTATTTATTTTTTTTTTTTTTGCAAGCACTCAACACAGTAGAGACCATGTAGACTGCTTATCCATTCATGACAAACTTGAAATTGATTTTCCAGAAAAAGCAATTTACGAGTTTTCTGCAATTTAATGTACTATTCATTCTGCGAATTGCTATGTATGAAGCGAATCACATCTTCTTTCCCCTGGTATCTGGTGATAAATCTGGTTCACCAGGCTCTGACAATAATATAGTGTACTCGGAATCAAACTTGTCTTTATGACGTCTTATACAAATGTAAGGTCAAGAAACTCAATAGCATTTAATACATCAGGGACTAATTTAAAGTTACAATGTAGCTTTCAATTGTGGTAGCTTCTCCAGAATATTCTCTGAAAGCAAGAGAAAACATAGAATTAAAGGGTACGATGCACGAGTATCTGACATGAAGGAAGAAAAACATATTCATTCATGAATGCACTCCAAATTCAGCTTCAGGATGCTTTCCAATCGTTGGTTCAATAAAGTACAAAACATAGTTCATCACTGACAAAATGTGCCCATATGTGACATTCTGTATTGGACAAAAATCCATGAAATGATACATTATCTGTTCTATACCCACTAGATGTAAATCTGTTGCTGGCTTACAATGTTTACAAATGTTGTGAGTACAGAGATTAGGGACAGACAGAGCAATCTGCAAATAACCTCCACTGGCACTGTCTGTGTGTACATTCTTACATAACTGACCTTGCATCCAACTCAGACCCCCCCCCCCCCCCATACACACACACAGGCTCCCATTGCTCCAAATAAAATATATGCTGTGGTCATACATTGTAGTCTTCAAAGAGAGAGACACATTAAAATATACCATCAGTAGGTGTATTGTACACACACACACATTCACACATACAAATGATAACAGTCAACAACTTTCCTTCTCTCAAACTATATTTGTTAAGTGTATGACAAGAATGAACTGTCCCTGCAGTAATACTGACATAATAAAAAAAAAAATCATCATTTTATCAATTTCTTCAGTGCAACTTCAACTTCCAGCTTACCACTGCCCCTCGACTGTCATTACATGTATTGGTAGGGAGGTGAGACTCCCCTCCCTGTGTGTTTTGCTTTCGCGAATATTAGCCCCCCGCCAACTTTGCCGAAGTTTCATGCCCGCGAAATTTTCTGCAAAATGAAATTCAGCATTTATACCATGAAAACAAAATTTTACAGAGGGCTCAGGACTACTCAAATATTAATGAGTAGGTCCTAAGGGGTCATCTCTCCAAATTTGGTGCTTTTAGTTTTATCCGCCTTGTAACGGTAATTTCACTAAGCAACCTGACTATTTTTGACAAGAGACTAAATTGATTGTTTCACAGCCAATCTATCTATATTAATTTTCATCAAATAAAAATAGATGATTTCAATCAAGAGTTCAATAACACAGACTGCATTATAAACTTCACATGATCACAGGCTGGTCAGTCATGGGTACATGTAGGCACTGATAAGCTCACATTATACCGGTAATACAGTAGCAGCTGAATATCATTTCACAGATGGTGTCTGCTTGACAAGCCTAGACACATACACTCACCCAGCCCAGATCACCCTCAGTCCCAGCTGCCATATGTCCATCTATAACTGTCACTACAATGTACATGCACTCATTGCATAATAGTTTGGCCTCATTGTGGGGTCACAGGGGGGAACTGCAATGGCAGGAATTGGGTCAACACTTGTGTCTGTAGGCATTGATAGACAGCTGTCAAACTTGAAGGCAGGACTCGTTCTCTCCCCTCTCCCCCAATGCATGAGGGATGAGAGGTGTACAGTATGAGCGAAGACCAGAGCATGGGCAGACCACATTCCAAAGCTGCATTCCCACACACTAGGTATCTGTTTTGTACCACAATGTGAAAATTTGATTTTATTTGCTACCTTTCATACAAGGAAAACAAAAATCATTCAGCTGCAAAGGAAGCACTCTGAATCTCCTATTCCATCCAGACCCTGGGCACCAGAGTCCATGGACCCAGAGGGTTGAGTTAACTTAAAGGGACTGTACAGTACTGGCTGAGGTGGGGATTCATGTTTTGAACATTCTTAGGTGAGATAGTGAGAAACATCTCATGAAATATGAAAGAGCATGTAATTTTATAAAGGATTCAACGTTTATTTGATGAAAATTGGTGTTCAAATGGCTGAGATATCCAAAAAAGTGATAATAATAAAAGGCGACATGCCCCACCTTTATTAGGATCTCTTTGTTTCACCTTGTTTTTGGATATCTCAGCCATTTCAAAACCGATTGTCATCAAATAAACTTTTGATACCCCTCAGAATTGCATGATCTTTGACATCTCATAGAGTGCTTTCTGAATATCTCGCAAAACGTTAAAAGCAAAATTCTCACCTCGACCAGAACTGTACATACCCTTTAAGGGATTAAAAACATTGATGGTTCCTTTGCATACCGTTCACACATGCCGTGCACGGGAAATTATTGCAAGAGTTTACAACAACAAAAAAAATGAGCTGAACTGATTTTCACATTGCAATGTGTATCGGAAGAATTAACAATTTTCTCATCACGTTGAAAAAGCTGATTTTCAAAAAACATTCATTTTGGGTGTGTGTGAACAAGACTTTAGGGTTCAGTGAATGTGCCTCTGCCATTGGGCATGCGAAGTTAATGGGCACAGTCGGTGTTTCTAAAGCTGAAGTGTAAACGATTGGCAAGGTTGCATGAACTTTCCCAGTACACTCCTTTTTTTTTCTCCCACCCTATTGGAATTATAAGCCAATACTAGTCTTCAAAAAAGCATAAAATGCACTGCAAATCATGCCTACAATGTTTGGTTAGCAGTGTGTACATATCAATAGAGCAGTTTGCACATGTATGGGTATAATAAAGACATGATGTACAAATATTTAACTTGTTGAAGAAAGTTCCAAAGTTCACAAACTGCACACTTTGAATTTACAGTACACTAAAGCTGAATGCCAGAATGGTACACATGACACCTTTTTTTCCCAAAAAATCATATGACTGTAGATATGTGAGAAATGTAAGCATTCTAAAACAATGAAAATACTCAATACACATTTGATATGTGTATTCCTGCATTCTTCAGAGATTATAATATTCCATCTCATATGAGAACAGGTCGTGATTACACGTGTAGTTGTACCATTAACTCTGTATTGAACAAAGACAGGATCGATTATTTGCAATGCTGTATAATGTATAAGGACCTTGAGGTGGTAGTACATACGTAGTCAATTGCGGAGACACTGTCACGGACCTGACATTGATCAGTGCACATTTCATCTCCGCCTGCGAGTTCACCAAGTCTTACTGCACAAAAGATATATGGGGATTCTGTAGTCATACCTCAGGAAATGTTTCCTTCCACATTCCTGAATTAAATACATGCAACCTCGCAAATAAATGAAGGACTACAGTCTACGCATCTACTTGAGTGTTACGTTCATTAGTGTGCAATTGTCATACTCATAGCCCCCTTCAATTCAGCTCTGATACTGTAATGTACACTGCATCCTGGTGCTTCTTTTCTCCCCCTTGTATTGATTTCTCCCTCAACACAATGTCCCACCGGCAGCACTCCCCACCCCATTAGCATACAGGTCATTATGCACACCACACAACAGCCCAGGGAGACACTGACCAAGCAAGCACTGGATATGTACAGTATGTCCATGTTAGTATGCCATTACCACGATATCTGCAGGGATGTCCTTTTTAAGAGCAGCGTACCTTTACACTGTAGCAGCACTGACCATTTTGCTTCAGATGTTTCTAACACTATCACGATCTGTGACGGTAACTGCACACTCGATTAAAAAGGTCTCTTTTGGCCTTGCAAGATAACAAATTGGTTTTTCTTCCCTGTTTCTTTTTTTTTTTTATTGAATTGAATTGCATCTGTTGTCCACAGGAAATAATTGAATCTACATGTGTATATGATTGGGAGTAACCATCATGTAAAAAACAACAACAACAAAACAACAAACAAACAAAACGTGTCAAATAACGCTAAGTACATGTTGTCTAACATCAACATGTGTGTAATTACTCTGATGTAATGCATAGAAATATCTAGTAAAACTAACACATTGGACTAAAAATTGTACTGCTTTTATTATGAAGATTTCTTCAAGAATCAATATGAACAACACAAATTTGAAATGATTTTAATCTTAATTTTTCACAGAGCTTTCAAAATACAAATATAAAATAAGATTTGTACAGGCATACAGTAAGGGTGGACAGCATTTCCAAATTAGAAAAAAAAAAAGATACCGTAAGTAAGATATTCAACTTTTCTGCAAGAAAGAGATACACAATGAGATAGATTTGATACTGATTCAAACAAATTTCTATAGAAGTAGAGACACCAGAATAAGCATCACGTTTCCCATTCAACAATGCATCCAAAAGGCTAAATTCTTATTCACTGAGCTAAGAGTCAGGCATTTTTGCATCAATGGTTCATGTCCTTTGAGGGAGTGAGAGCATTGAAAGGAGCTACAAAGACCTAATCCATTCAATCCAAATTTTACAATTGGACTTTTTGCCTACAGCAGTCTTCTTATGATAATATTCGTACTGATTAGTTAAATAAAGAGAAACTTCTTATAAAAAAAAAGCAAAAAGTTCTTCATTTAAAAGGCAGCAACCTTCACAACTGACTCAACAAATCAGTGCGACTGTATTTCACTGCTTTTTGGAATGTCACTTTAATCATACAGCAGGCTTGAAAACGACTCAGACTAAACTTTTCTCTCAATTCGAAGCTTTGAAAGAATCAAGACAGATCAACGTAGAAGTAAGGTACTGTCTATAAAAGAAGTTTTACAACGCTGCATTTGTAGTCATGCAGGCAGTTGTACCTGAGTGGAGATAACTGAAATCCATCACACAATTACAAATTGTAATGAAGACATATAAGCTTTCAAATGACTTTGGAAAGTGTGTACATGTTCAATAGAGACTGAAAAGACCCCATGCAAAATAAGACGTGAGGAGTTGAAAAGTTTGTTGCGCTTGGCATCATCATCATCTGCAGAAATTATCCCTCACTTGACAACACTCTTGCTTCATCATAATATTTGAAGACAGTGATGATGGACTAAACTCAGTAACATGCACTGTCTTTAATTATAATTTAGTCCCAAACCAACATTCTGTTGTTTAGAGCTGGATCTTTATTCATCTTAAATTACTATTCAGGTACATCAAGCACTTTCATTTTAAGCCCTTTCTTATTCCCATAGAATTGTTTCATTTCAGTTTCAGAATTTGCAGTAGATAATCATATTCATTTAAATTTGTATAAATTCTTAAATATAGTGCTATTTCTTAAATAATATTGTATTCTACAAGATTTAACTCCTGTTTCTTTATGAAATTGATTTATTGCATGAATTCCTCTCTGATTCTGTGCAGATGTAGAGAATTTAACCAGTTCAAATAACCTTCTCCATTTCAAGATGCAGTCAATTCAGAGAAGTGCCAATTTTTAAATGACAATATAATTCACCAATGACTTGATCGGTTTTAAAAAAGTTACAAAAATTGTTTGAATGGTGTTTAGTGGCCAGCATTCTCTCCAGTAAGATGCAATGACAACGTACTGGCAGGCTGCTGGGCTTGCAAACAAGAGGGGCTACGTGCTGTGAGCCCCCGTCCGCACATAAATAATGCAGACTCTGTTTGCAGGGCAGAAGGAGAGGCTAAGAGGGATGCGTGGTGCATTGTGCATCGCCGCAAATTATGCAGCATCTTGTCAGGCCCTCTACTCGCTGAACAAGGCGAGCGCTGCGCTGCACATGGGAAAGGCATTGGCGAGAGAAATGGGAGGACAAACTGTTTTACTGCATGGCGACAAACGCAGTGCACAGCTTGTAATGTGTGTATTGATCATCACATATCCGGGTAGTGATGATGTTATCAAATTGAGTACCATAGGTAGTCGGGACTTTGATAGCAGCGACCAATTACTTATACAGAATCAATGACGGAAGATGGAATGTCAACAGATGGATTACTCGAGTCATCTACTATGTTGTAGCTCACGTTAAAGTAAACATCAAGATATCATTCAGACCATTGCCATGAACTATGGCCATGCATGCTTTATCTTATGAGTAGTTTCCTCTGTAGTGGTAGCCTGAAATCATTGAAACCTTCATACTACAATACAGTGTTAATGTGAAGCCAAATATTTCAAAGACCTCTGGCTATTCTAACAATAAGAGTATTAGAAGGCATTCTAATAATGATCACCAAATCATTTCTTCTTCTTCTTCTTCTTTAATCTTCAAAGGGCTATATGATGCAGCCTATCACGAAGATGATTTAAAGCACTATTAAAAGACCACTGTTATGAGTGTCATGATTTATCAAACCCATTACCTGAACTTGTGGAAAACATCATTATTCACCACAGGTTAATTGTGTCTGAGCATGTATTATTAATTAGCATCCAATGGCAAAAGAAGCAGATTTCAATGCCAACCAGCCGGAAAATCAACAGGATATTCAGTTCATAGATGCTTCACAAATTCAAGGTTTCCTGACTGCAGAAGATGATACCACGCACAGATTGTTTGCCATTGTTGTTTTTGTTTTTCTTGTTTGTTCTGTTTGGGTTTTTTTTTTTCCATTTTGGATTAATCATGAATGTATTGTGAGAAGGTTCAATCATAGGAGCACAAAAAAAATCTTTCACAAAATTCATAATCTACTACTTTTCTGTAAAACTTACTTCTTCTTTTTTCATTCTACTGGGACCATTGTGGGCAATAAAAGTGTACATTTCAGCACTGTTCCTCAGAGAGTTTACAGTGAAAGAATCCCTTTGGATTTATTTGCAAAGATGCATTTTTCTTCAGTTACAAAAATGCCAGAAAAAAATAATTAGCTGTCACCTCTTCTCTGAGTCATACAAGACTAGAAATATATCTCCTAAGCCCACAAGCGTTTTTTTTTTTTTTTTTTTTTTTTGTCAATCTTAAATTTTCTTTCTTTTTCATATAAACATGTAATATACAAATTACAATCAGGTGTTAAAGGATACACGCACAGTCATGGACACACACACATACTTCTACAATCACACACTAGTACATGTATCACAATGCATAAACACACAGTCACACTAGATTGGAGTTTTGTAGAATTTTATGACACCTGTGTGTGAGGACCAATACATTTGTTCCATTTTAAAGAACTTAGAGCTCTTTAACCAAAGTTCATACAGCAACAAAATGGCTCCAGATTAGCAATTCATACAAGAAGACAATCCATAAACTAAAAAGGAGAACATCCCTGTAATTGTTATACTTGACCCTATCTGGCAACAGACCTATCGCTATGTATAGAAAATAATCCAAACAAACTTTTGATCGCTTGCTTACCGTGAGAAGTTGGGCGTTTCCTTTCTGCTGTATCACCCTCCGTCCAGCTGCTGGGTGCCACAATATTATCAGAGGAAGATGAGGGCCTTATCTTGGGCACTGCATCAGCTGACTTCACAGACAACAAGAGGTCATCTTCCACGCCTCTGTCATCAAGGAGTGAAGGGTCCGGTGGGATGTGGGTAGAGTACGGTCTCTGCTGTTGGTGGTGGCGCTGCGTGGCCGAACCGCGCACGGGCGCGCTGCTTCTAATTCCGTGGATGTTCTGGAAGGAGGAGCTGAGCGAATCATCAAAGTCCTCGTCCACGAAGACCATGGAGTCGCTGTCCTCTTCCGGCTGTATGCTGGGGTCGAAGGATCCCGGCCGACTCAGGCGGGGTTTCCCACCAGGACGCTTTAGATTGATCTCTGACTGGGACTCTGGGAATGACTGAGCAAGACTCGGGTCAGGAACGGGACCATCGTCGATGATCCCCGTCGTAGCACTCCGATTTCTTGAGAGAACGCGCTTCATGTGGGCGGTCTCCACATCTGCCTTGGTGGTCTGGTGAGATTTCTCACCTGAAACCTCCTCCTTCTTGGGATAGTATGCACCCTTGGTGGATTTATATTCTGTCTTTGTGACCCTCGTTTCAACGACCTCGCTCTCTGCCGGTACCCTGCCTGCCAATTTCACTGAAAATTCTTGTCCATTTTTCACAGGGTCAAACAGAGATGAAGATCTATTAGATTGTCTATCGGGATCTATAATACTACTAAGAGCAGCAGAGTGTCTTCCTGGACTAGCAGGAAAGGACCCTGATTTGTCGTATCTTGGAGAATGTATTCGTGAGCTGGAATGTCGGTACGAACTGCGACCACTCTGCCTTGACTTTAATGTGATCAGCAGGCGAGTAGGTATCTGCATAATCATGTACACTTCATCTAATGTTTTATATGAAACGTCTACGTTATTCACGTACAAAATCTCATCACTGACTTTGATCATGCCCGAATCTTCTACAAGTCCACCGAGCATCAACCGTGACACGAAGATGCCATCCACACGTTCATATCCATCTCCTTCTCGTATGTAAAATCCCAGTGTTTCGCCGGGAATTTTCATAATCTCTACCGTCCGCAGGAGGTAGGCTCCTCCCTGTATCCCCCTCTCTTGAATAACGCTTATTCTAGGCTTACCTCCGTTCATTCTGCCATCTAAATGCCCTATCAGCCGGTCTAAATTTTCAAACTCTTCGGCCCTGGAAAGATCGGCAAAATGTTCTCTCTCCGCCGCCTGGATGGCATGCACGGTGTCATTGGTGATTCCACCGACATGTCTAAATCCCGCCGGTCCATCGATTTGCAACTCGCGAGCCTCCTTCCGAATTCCATCCTCCGAGCTGGAGTGACTTCGGGTCTGTTTTCTCGTTGTTCTGACGCTACTCTCGACCTCAAAAGAGTAACCAGTCGCTCCTTGGATTCGGTCCGTCATTTTGCAAAGCCTCAACAATTGGATCCTGTACAAAAACGAAGTTTTCACTCCATTTTACTGCTTACATTGATGTTAACTCTGCTCAATCACTTGCAGTAACGCGAAATCCGCAGCAGACGAATTACCTCTACTGTACTGTGTATAGTATACGTCTATTGTGTGTTGGATGATGCGCGCATGCTAGCCAGCTCGGAGTCTCATCTCGATCGGGCTTCGAATTCCCAGTCGAACGAATCAATCGCCGATTTTCACGTGAACTTATTATGCGTAACCGTAGGCGTGTGTCCAGTAGTTGATTTGCGCCGTATTAAAAGACGTATGGATCAATGTCGTATCGGCTTTGGCATGGGGTGTAGATATGGACTATGCAGACTGTAATCAAGACTAGGCCATACAAATTGCTTGACATATCTGACAAAAACTGGGCAAAAACTACTGGAATGCTTTGGAACTTGCTAACATACCCCGTAATTGTGATCAATATTGACATGAAGATTATTTGTGGCTTGCAGGCAAAGATATAACTCTCTATGATTCGGACATCCCATAATGTATTCAATAACTACTGAGCTTATGAAACTAAAAATAGGCCTAAATGATCGAGTGATCAGTCAAACGAGTTGAAGACAAATTTAACACCATAGGCCTAAATCTGCATGCATAAAATTTTCAAACTTTGATACTCTAACCGACACCAATGCTGAGGTTTTCACACGCCCAGTCTAAACATGGCATGTTTGCCTCGTGATGATCTGTTTATAGTTCTTTAGCCCTAACTCCTTTTCACGGGTGATCGATCAGGTATATAGATCGCGCAATTATTCGAGAACAATAGATGTTCAGATCTTCACGAATGGTTTATCGATCGAATGTCCTTTCAGCCTTTACCGCAAATCTTCTGAATGAAAAAAAAAAATACAAGAAAGAGAGAGAGAGAGAGATAGAGAACAACGAAAAGGCTCAACACGTGTCAAGAGAAAATGGAATTATATAGTCCACCTTAGTAAACGTGAACATAGAAAAGGGAAAACTGTGTGAACATTATTACCAGTTTAATGTGCTGAGGACAAAATGAGCTCCATCTTTGAATATTCATGATAGCTGTTATATACCAATTGCGGCTCTGAGGTATGGTGAACGGCCTGTCTCCCACTCTAACCCCCCTTCCCCCACTCCCACCCCCCCCCCCCCCATTAGTGAGTATACTTAATACGTTTGCTGCTCTACTATAAGAAGAATTGAGTACATTCAGGTATATTACGGGAATCATACACTGTATTTCCAACCGATAGGCCGAATGATGACTAAAATGTGCCATAATACTGCTATGTTGCAATGTATTTAATTTAATTTAATTTTAATTGAGTGTTGTTGATAGTAGCAATATGGTTGCACCATAAGCATTATTTTATCAGTGATCAAAATGTACAGTGGTACATAGAACTTAACTAAAATACATCGTATTTGTATATCGGCGTTGCTGTTGTTTTCGTTTCAGTATTCCACGTCCTACAAGCTTATAGCTTTTTATAGTTTTGGCACTTCTTTTATGTTACCACAAGGTGTGCATTTTTTCCTCTTTTTTTTTTTCTTATAATACCATAATTCGTGCATAATTATTTCATATTGTGCTCAATGAACTGCGGTCCTTCCCAGCTTGATGAAAGTCAAATTGACACATGTACCTCTTTATATTATTTTTTTTTCTTTTGATGGAAGTGAATACTAGTAAACCAATTGAATTAAATCGAATTGAATTGATATGGTGTTATTGTTTGCTTCAAATTACAAACTGTAGTGAAGAGTTTATCATGATCCGAGAGCTAACTCACTTGTTAGATAACAAGGAGTATTCTTGAAGTTATGATTGAGAATACTTGTTTTTTTCTCATTTCCCCTAGGTGTTTTTCTTTTACCAGCTTTAATAGTAAGTATCTCAAATTAACACGCCGAATGGAGTTCGTGATTTTGCAATAACGATTTTCATACAGACCTATAATGTAGGCCTATGTGCTAAAATGATTATGATAACGTAAAGAGTTATAATTGGACGTCATTAAATCCATTATTATAGAATGATAGGCAGATAGAGAGGGGGAACGGTGGACAGGTGTGGGGAGGATGAAAGAGGTGAGAGAGAGGGGGAGAAAGATAGAAATTTAGAGATCGAATAACCTCACCGCAGGATCCTTTGTTATGAAAAGATTAATCACAGAAACCGCTCAAGACAATCTCGATGAACCTACAGGCGAACGGAGCTCAGATCTTCGTCTTTCTTCAATCCGACCACGCCTCCTCATTTGCAGGTTTGTTTCCTCCCCAAATATTGTTTGTTTTTGTCGTTTTTCCCAAAACAGTGATTATTGTTGCTGTCTGAAAAGAAAAATCACAAACAGCAGCAAATTACCACTGAAAGTAGCCTATCACTGTAACAAGATGTTTATCAATACTTGAATACTATACTATTACGTCACTGCCATTTATAATGATAATGATGATGATGATTGGGGCAAATTATTTGTATAGGGCCCCATTTTCTCTCTCTCTCCTTTCGTTCTTTAAAACAACAACAACATGATGATGATGATGATAATAATAATAGTAATAATAATAATAACAATAATAATAATAATATCATATACTACTTCTGATTTGATATCGATCCTAATGCTAATGCTTATACTAACATCATCATCGATATTTCATTGTTTTCATTTGAACAGTTGATAAAGAATCCTCTCCATTTGACAAATACTCATAAAGCTCACATAGCTCATTATAAGTTAGGTCCTAGTAACGCAGTTATCCCTATTTAGATAATTATTGTTACAAAAGGTGATTTTAGCAGTCAAATTGCACGATTGAGTGGCTTAGATGATTAAACCGAAATCCGAAATCCTTACCCCCTCCCCCTCCCCTTCCCTTTCCTCCTCTAAAACCCATCAAACGCTCATTTTCTCGCTCTGGCCACCTTGAGCCAAATAGTTCCGACATCGCCGAACAACAAAATAATTACGCACCGGTCCGTTCATCGCAGGCACGGCTCAAAATTGGTTCCGTTTCATCCTGTATTATAAATAGGAAGGAAACAATTTGTTGGTGATAATGAGCGCGCTGAGTGATTGTATCGCGAACGGTAGCACGGCGAAATGAAGTGTCCTGGAGTCAAAGGAAGCTCTACGGGTGGGTTCCAAATCCATCCAATTTTGTTGTTGTCCATTCTCAGGCTGTCGATTAGGCTACCATCATGAAGTAAAGATAAATTCCTTGCTTTTTTCCCCCCTTTGCTATTTAATATTGATCCTGGTTTTTTCAAGATGATAGACTAGAAACAAAAAGAAAAAAATAATTGAAATAAAGGTCAAGGAAGAAAAACGTAGGAAATAAAGGTATCAAGAAATAAATGCATAAAGATAGATAAACACATGGAAATATATGCATATATGCTTGTCACAATCATTTTATTCTATATATATTCTATATATATATATATATATAAAGACAGAGAGAGAGAGAGAGATGTATTATAAAGGCAAAGATTATACAGAATAGATCATATGCAAAATTAATACACAAACCACATATCAAAACATGGTGCTCCCGTCACATTTATATCATTTTTTAATGCTGGTGGTCTTTGGAATGAATAGAAATATTGTTTGTGAGGTTTCAAGCAATTATTTGCATTATCTTTGAGAGAAAGTTATCACTGGCTTTATGCAGATTGGAATCATACAGCAGTTTTTCCTGTTCCAACGCGCATTTTGGTTGTAAAAATGACTATGATGTCCAGGCTCCCTCTTGAGTTGAATGTATGCATAACTGATGCAAGATGATACAACCACGCAAACACCTAGCAAAAGGAAAACCTTTACTCTCTCCAAAACAAAGACACATAGACATACAGACAGACAAACAAACACAGTGGCACACATACCACACACTCACATTTTATGTTAATATAAAAGATCAGGCGAGGAAGAGACATGTACCGGATTATCTTGATTTGTTTCATATTGAAATGATTGAATGTCAAAGGATGGTATAAAGATAACACTTCTGCTAAACTTCAATGATACAAATTTTATTGGAGTAGAATTCAAAAAATCATGCATTATCTTTGGAAATATCTATTGACTACGTTTTTTTGAAAATTGTGCTTTTGTTCACATGTGTCTATTGAGATACAAAAAAAAAACACACACACACACACACATCGAAAACATTTATTTTTCTTCCTTGCACTTTTTTTTTCCTCACAGTACCTGTACTCGGTTCAATACACACACCCCTTTCTCTCTCCCACTCTCCCTCTCTCTCTCTCTCTCTCTGTATATGTGTACAATATGAATGTAGACTATATGTACATATGTATGTATGTATGTATGTATGTATGTATGTATACATGCACTTACGTACATATCTCATATATACAATGAGGACTTCAGTCTATGTGTTGGTTCCAGTACATGAATGATAAGAGGTGGTAATGCATTAATAGCATCAACAACTTTAAGGCCCGGTCCCACTGCACTTACGGACGCAAAGAGGATGTAAAGCGTACAAAAAATCTTGCCATCCGTTGGAAAACGCTACGAATCCGCTGTGTACCCATCGCATACGTGTTTCATCCGCTCTATCCATCGAGCATCCGTCCACTGTGATTTCATCCGCGCAAAAAGTTTTAAGCTGCTTAAAACTTTTAGAACGGATGAACTTTCCGCTGTGTACGATGTAAATCCGCGACATACGAGCAACAAACGTTGTATGTCCGTGCGGCATCCCTTAAACGTCCGCTGCATCCTCTCTGCATCCTCTGGGCATCCTCGCAACTCACATCCGCTGCAGCTAAAAACGGAAAGAGGGAGGAAAGATATGGTACGTGGAACGTCTTTACATCGTTAATAGCACGTTAATAGAAAGGATGTAAGCGTATGCATCTCGTATATAAAACATTTCGAAAGCATCCCCTCTGCATCCGCTCTGCATCCGCTCTGCATTCGCTCTGCATCCGCTCTGCATCCGCTTTTTCTGCTATGCGTCTGTTTCGCAATTATCTCCGGTAACCCCTTCGGAGCTGTCATCCCCTTCCATCCGCTTTCATCCGCTAGGCTTCCGATGAACATCCGTTTAACATCCCCGCTACATACTACCCACATCCGTTCTATTTCCGTTCTATTACCGCCAATTTTCGCCAATTTTGTCAATTTCTGGAGCGGATGAAAGCAGATGAAGCCATCCCCGAAATTTTGCTCGTCCGCTGTGTCCTTTCTGCATACGCTTTGTGTCCGTCGGCCAGTGGGACCGGGCCTTAAAAACGGAAAGAGGGAGGAAAGATATGGTACGTGGAACGTCTTTACATCGTTAATAGCACGTTAATAGAAAGGATGTAAGCGTATGCATCTCGCATATAAAGCATTTCGAAAGCATCCCCCCTGCATCCGCTCTGCATCCACTCTGCATCCACTCTGCATCCGCTTTTTCTGCTATGCGTCTGTTTCGCAATTATCTCCGGTAACCCCTTCGGAGCTGTCATCCCCTTCCATCCGTTTTCATCCGCTAGGCTTCCGATGAACATCCATTTGACATCCCCGCTACATACTACCCTAGTCCGTTCTATTTCCGTTCTGTTACCGCCAATTTTCGCCAATTTTGTCAATTTCTGGAGCGGATGAAAGCGGATGAAGCCATCCCCGAAATTTTGCTCGTCCGCTGTGTCCTTTCTGCATACGCTTTGTGTCCGTCGGCCAGTGGGACCGGGCCTTGAATGGTTGCACCAAATTTTCAACGTCGTGCATGACATCTTGAAATTCGGTGCAATGCATTACAATTCCCTCTTTCAATCTTCTATCTTATACATACATTATATACATACAGTATGTCCACCAAAAAATTACAATCGGATTTTCGCATTAATAACTTTAAATATGAATAAACTATCTGAATGCTATTTCAAGGTCTAATAATATAACATCTTACCCATATTTTGCAGAAAACCCCATTCACTTTGGATAAGTGGTCACAGAGAAATGTGAATTAATGTAAAGCATGTCATGGGTCCATCTCTTCCAAGTTTAGCACCTGGATGCTCTTGGAACTGCATATCAATGTGTGAACACAATGGACAGAACTTGGAGGGATGGGATTACTGACATGCTCTACAAAGATCCACATTTCTCTTTGACCACTGAAGTAAATCGGATGGGATTTTCTGTAAGGTGTGGGTAATAAGTTACAGTTTCTTACCCTGAAATTGTGTTTGGATTGATTCACTGTTTTTAAAGTCATCGTTGCGGAAAGTCTTGTTATATCTTTTTCCTTTTTTTTTTTTTTACATTCGGTACATATATTACGTACATACACACATATTTCACTTCTTTCTTGAATAGACCACAGCATGCCAGCATCCAATCAGTGACTTAAGAAAAAATAATGTACATAAACACAATTGTAGAACACACAAAATACATGTACATGTATTAGAAGACTCTCACAAAATACATTATAGACAGACTCTTGATGCTGACGCGGGCTTAAAATACCATAAAATTGCTGTATAGTACAATGATCATGGTCACAAAACAATTTCAGCACATATTTCCAAACCAGACATATAATCTCATTATATAGTCATATCTCATACAAGATGTATTACATATTTACATCAATAGCAACAAGCCATAAATGCTACCTTAAACCATTTGAGAATCACTTTACCAAAGAACAGTAAATACAAACAAACAAACAAACAAATGAACAATTACATTCATTCCAGCTTGCACAGCAATGTTTCATTGTAAATCTCTTGTTCTTGTAGGATACACTGAACAGTATGAATACAATAACTGAAGGCAGGCACACATTTGATTTGGGGGAAAATGTACAATTATGTACCATGCCCTAATAAACCTTGATACACAGTCGTTATTGCCTTTTTGTTCCTGACTTCCAAATTGTGTTCTGCCTTTAGAAATAGAATGGATCAAGAAATATTCGCAGTTCTTCTGCTGGTAATCATAATGAATTCACTATTAAAATTCACATAAATATTTCATGTATTAACGTCTAACTACCCAATTTGAGCAACATCTACACCACTGATAAAAATCACAATGAACACAGACACTAACACAGAGCTTATATATCTAGTACACTACATCTGAAAGACATTAAATGATATCTACTGTACATGTCAGTGTGACAACTTACTCTAGACTCAAAGTTATATTGTCTGTAAGGACATACAGACAAGAGTGATTTAAAGACATAAAATGCAGGAACTTTAACTGCCCATGCTATTAAAACTAAAAGAAGAAAAATGAAATCACCCAAGCAGAATTAAATTTGACAATTTAAACTAGGGAAGTACATTTTGATACTTTATTTGCATTGGTGAAATTTGAATCCATCTTGCAGTGGCCTGTAGAATTGATGTTAATTTGTTTCTTGACAGTAACAAGCATGTACAGTATGCATATCAAACTTCAACATATCTATACCCAACTTTCAGCAGATGGAATTTGAATCAATCCACACAAATGCCCCATCATGGTTCATGTATGTCCTTGCGAAAAATGTGCTTAAATTTGATAGCCTGCTTTGTAAGTTATTGTAAAAAAAATGTGAAATATATGTTCTGCAAAGTTTCATTTGTACTCAGATTTTCACATATTGTGTTTGGTAGCCACAATATAAAAACATATCTTGGAATCACACTCCTATATTAGTATTTTCTTCTTTTTTTTTTGCCTGTATTTGATACTGAAGTAATCTTGGCTACTACACCATATTTTGAAGACAACTTACATTTACATAAAACTATATTAATCTGTATATTTAATATACAATCAATATAGTATTTACTCAAACTACTAAAGTATTTGCTCTTTGAAGGCAAAAGAACATATAAACTATATAATTTTTCATATAAAGTTTCTCTGTCATGTTTTGAACATTTTGTAAACCCTCTGAGAAAAAAAGAAGGCTCATTTTGATGTCAACATTGCATTTTACTGTGCATGTTACCCAACACTTCATATTTCATATCAAAGTAATGTACAAAAACATCTCATAAAATTCAATAAAAGTTGGCACAAGGACGTACCAAGACAGAGCATATCTTTGTTTGATTATGGGTTGTATTTGCTCAAAATCAAATCTATATGCACTACAGTTTAACATGCATCTGTAAAAATGGGTTCCTTAGATTTTTTTTATTTTTTCATTTTTAATGTCAAACAAGCATAGCAAATGAAATGTTACAGGCCACTGCAAAACTATTTCAATTGGTATATGGACTTCATGCTTTGCAGCTGTTGTTTCAATGTACGCAAGATTCTTCTCAACATGAATATAATATTTCACATTGGATAGCTGCTTCCCGCTACCCTTGATTACCGGTATAATCTGGATGAATTAGTTAATTAGTGACTGACGGTATACTTTGTGCAGATTGGGGAATGGTTTCCTTGAATGAAACAAGTATCTATACATGATTGTCTGTCTCATTTTGCACAAGGCTTGCAATCTTTTGATACCTCCAGAATCACTTTGTAACATTAAGATATCACTTGCTTGTACTCATACTCATAACAGTGGGCAACCACACAACATATACATATGTACAATACCCAGACTGCTGGCAAGCTTGTGTACGCTACATGAGATTGGTAACACACAAACAACAAGACACACACTTGAGACTAATTATTTGATCTCAAGGACTTCTGCTATCGTCAACTGTGATTATCTACATGTACACTCACCGAGCTATAAATAATAATGTTGTTACAAGGTGACTGTGATCTTACTGCATCAACACCAGCACACAAGATCTATTAAAGCAAGAAATACCAGTATCTGGTCATGTTTCTACAGTATAACATGCATAAAGGCTCATCACAAAATAATGAACGTACCCTTGTGTGTCAAATGCATGTGGAAGTATCTACTGCTTTGCCACAAACAATACTTGACGTACTTCCCATGGGGGCATTTTTGTTCTGATCATGGGAAGGCAGTGTGTGTAACAGAGTGCATTTTACGAGTCTGCATGTGCACATTTGTGTGGGTAAAAATAGCTTTGGAGATACAGGCAAAGACTAAAAGAAAATGCATTGGAAATTTCTTCCTTGAAATACATTTGAAATTTCTTCTTGAGAGGTATTTACAACGGTCCAAAGTGACCGTCTAAAAACTATCCAGGATGACAATAGATTTCTTGACCATTGACAGTTTTTATCCACTGTGATTCAGAATAATGAATCTGAAGCGGTGAAGATGCTCCACCATGAGCTGTTTAAAAAGAACACACATACTTTCTCCAGTACTACATACACTATAAACAAAATGATGAAGCAGATCCTACTCAAATGATTTGTTTGGAGCACACACGTGACCAGGCATTTATTTTACCTAACATATGATCTTGCTTCTGACCATTTATGGGTAAAGTATAATGACCGATCATTTGCACTTTCATGTTGCAATAATGACAAGGCATTTTAAGTTTGATGCAGATCTAGGAACATACAGACTCTGTGATCAGATAGCACAGATCTGCTCCATCACTGTATAAAACAAATAATATGCATGAATTTGCTTGGGCATGAGTATAGTGTAATTACCCACTCTTGGTACTTTTAAAAACCCTAGGCTATTGCCCTGAGCATGTAAGACTATTCCAGAGGTACCTTGCATGGGTAGTTTTTACTTATGCCCTCAGTGAAGTGTACTATTTGTAGACTACCTTAATATTCCCTGAATATACAGACTCAATGAGACTGCCATATTGTATCTCTATCTAATATAAGCTATTATTTTTACGAGGGTTTAATTTTCGTGAATTTTGTGAATCACTGTTGGACTGCAAAATTAACACACAAAAATGTCGCCCATGCATTTATAGTGTAATAGTGCACTTACGACAGCTTAGTGTTATTTTGTGAAAACATCTTGCAAAAATGTTCATCACATCCTCATTTGCAAAACACAAAACAAAACAAAACAAAAAAACAGTACGCGATAATAGCAGCTTATACAGCATTCTGTACAAGGGTCAGTCTCCAAACAAATCTGATATTTGAAGGAAAAAGAGCAAAACATTTCTAGCTACCATTGAGCAATGCTCGAGTCACAAATAAAAGCTTTCAGAATCAATTAGAAATATCATTGAAATAAAACAAGACAAAGCAATTGATATTGGCTGCATTGAAATATTAATGAATAAAATAAGGAATATAATTACAGCCTACATACTGGATTCTGACAGGTTGAAAGTCAAGTTATCATTTTTATGCTTGATTTAAGCTGTAGAATTTTCCATGCCATAGGGCCAAGATAAAAATTTGTGGGATAGCTCAAGCCTTACATCCTGGATGAATAAAACTACAACAATCAGCCTGCAAACATTCTGGATTTGGGGCCCATTCTGGGCTCCATCAATTAACCCTGAAGTGTCATCCCTGGCATTAGTTTTTCAGAAGGCCAGAGTATATAAGAAATTGAATTGAGAGAAAAGAAAACACAAACACTCACAAGACAGATGATGCCATTCTGATTTTTGTTGAACTCAACACGGCAGCTCTGTTATCTTTATATCAGTGATAAAGAAGATGAGCTGATCAAGTAAAACCACTGAAGATTCAGCCATGGAACCTTCAGTGCTGAAAACCCATCACTATATCCATTCCAGAGGGATACTCTCTCTTCCTCATCATCACTGCTGTCTGTCAGGATGGTATCTTTAAATGGTCAAACAATCGCTGAGGTTCAGCCTTGAGCTCAATAACATATGTCTGATTGTCCCGGCACCAATAGCTTTACACGGTGTCGCAATCCTCGCACCCGCCACAAAGGGGTCGTCAATTCACTTCTTCTTCTGCCGGAGGATCTCCAGGACGGGCTGGATGGGGACTTCATCCCCCTCGTGGCAGCAAGTCTCCACGACGCGTTTGATGTGAGACGGCGAGATGCCCAGCTGGTATATCAGGTTGTAGTTGTTGACGAGGCGAAGCATCTCTTCCTTGTCCAGACAACCTACGGGCAAAAATAAAAATAATAAAAACAATGAAGATGACTTGTTCAACAACTCTTCAAGATTCAAGGGCCTTGATAGTGTGTGTGGTAGTACTAATCCCAAAACTGATAGGGTCATCAATCAGGAAAAGAGATTAAAGAAACATTTTAATCACAACAGTCAAGATTTTCCCCTACCATTAATCTACTAAAAGGAAGAATGATGAATGTACTTCATGATGGTACAATATAAGCATCAACAGTAATCTAAAACAGCACAATTTGTCATTGAAACAATTGCATCATCATTGTGATAGTAAAAAGGTACCAGGTGGCACTTTGATGAGTATGTTAATTTGCAATCAGCATGTGAAGTGTTAATCCTCGATAAATTCATCTACAACAGACACCTACATTCATCTTAGTGTGTATATGCTGCAAATGTGTCATATAAGACTTCCTTTGTAAGTAAATCATCTCAAGCTTGTTCAGCGACTAGATATTGATCAATCAAAGTTAGTTCGACAGCACTTGACAATGGTCATGCTTGGATGCTTTGCACTATTTTCTCTCTTTACGTGCCGGCTGGCATCTGATACTAATTCAGCGGGAGTCTGGCAAGTAGAGACACAAACCTGTTTTGGATGCGTCGTTGCTGTACAGTCCCTTGGCGAGGTGCAGAAAGCCCTTGAACCAGTCCTCTCTCCGCTGTTTCTCGTTCTGCTGCTGCGATGTGGCTGCGGCGTCCTGCTCTGCCCGGTGACGCTGCGGCGGGCGCTGGCGGTACTCCTTGGCCACCCGCCGGAGCTGCTCAATCTCGTAGTCCTCTCCCGCGAATGGGGGCGTCAAGGGGGGCGGGGACGGGGTGACATGCTGGTCGGTTGGCGTGTCATTTCTTGTGATTTCCAATTCCACCTGACTTACGTCGGGGTCGTGCTTGTGTCGAGTCGTTTCGATCCTCTGCGCAGAAGGAAAAAGTCATGAAAAGGATTGAAGTAATCACAGATTACACGATTCAGACATGGAAATTCATAGTGTAGCACTTTACAATCTTGGTCTCTTTACTGTGAAACCCTTACTCAACATATTCATTTATACCAAATCTCTTAATCTTTTTGCTGTTTTAGAGATCATCAAAACTGCACCAAAGAGCATGGAAATTATTAAATCAAAGAGTCCCAACTAACCATAGGGGTCTAGTTACTTACAGCCAAGGGCTGCCTCAGCCAGGGCGGGGATGCTACATTATCTGGCTCCGGTGATGGCAAGGCTTCCCTGATGGGTCTTTTGGGCCAAGTATTGGGCCTTCTGGACTCGACGGGTCTCAGGTGGGGGTCAGCCACAAGCCTGGCCCCGTCTCTGGACCCTTCCCTGGAACCACGCCCTGCCGCAGCGGGGTTACTCCAGTGGTCCACGCTGGGGCTATTCCTGGCACCAAGCTGTTCGGAGGACCTTCTCTGGTCCCGCTGCGAGGACTGGTTGGAGTCCTGTCGAGGCGTGGAGATGTCTCCAGAGTTGACCCTCTCCAGCAAGTCTAAGAGGGTTATCCAGCTGGGGAGATGAACATAATACACAGTACTTGAATTCTGTATTGAACAAAATGCTTACACCTGTCAGGGATTTTAAAACAAATCAATCAATATGACCAGTAATGATTTCTTATTGCATCTAACAGTACACACTAAAAACAGCTTTTGAATGCTTCTGATTACAAACCGTGTAGGTCACTCAAGTCACAAAATTGGTCTGAAAGAGTTAAATATTATTCCCAACTGACAAAAGGAAAAGAAATATCTTATTACAACTAAAAGTATAAAATGTACAATAAAATCCACCAATGTGACCTGTAATACTGGCAGTTTGTTCTATTTGCTCAGTTCACTGAGACATACTTTGCTTCTGATTCGGTCACACAAGTTATGTACTTGGTGTGAAAGAAACAGACAATACTTCCTAACTGAAATGACACGATTTAACCTGGTATCTTAACACTTAAAGTTAACTGACTGTTGGTGTTGCTGGGTTTTTTTTTTTTTTGGGGGGGGGTTTGGTTTTTGGTTTTTTTGGTTTTTTTTTTTTGGTTTTTTTTTTTTGGTTTTTTTTGTTTGTTTTTTTTTTTACATATTCTAATCAAAGACATCAAACATATTTCACAGCCAGGTGAAGTCATCTAGTCCATAAGCTATTTCCCTAAATGGGCCACAAAAATCTCTAAAGGCAACAAACCCTCTTAGGTCAAAGGTCACCATACCTGAGTTGTCCATTTCCTGTATCCATCCTCTGAATCATCTTGTTGAGAAGGGAGCCTTGGATCGGGATCCGGTAGAATAAGAACAGTTCATCCAGCTGTCGGATCACATGAGATAACATAATGGCGAATAAAAATGTCAAGTATTGCTTCATCGGGTCAGTGGCTGATCTGAAACTCAAGACAAGAATAGTTTAACTGGATGTCAGAAATATTCTTATGCGTAGAGACAAAATGGAGGTTGCCACTGACTGCTCACATTAAATATTCTGATAGAGCAACATTTGATTTAGAGATTATTATTGTGAGTAATATGAAAGTGAAAGACTTTCTACAATGTCCTATTCACTGATAGAGCATCATTTTCTGTGTGACTATTTTTCAAAAATCATATTCTACTATTACTGTGGTCTTAAGATAATTGAGGGTTAAAGGTCCAGTTTACCTTTGGGAGCAGTGATTTCAAAAATGTTCAAGATATCACATTTGATGCATATGTGTAGGTCTGTTGTATCATAAAACATCCTACCATATTAAATATTTGCAATAAAACCTAAAATATAAGGAGATATCAGGGTTTTCTCAGTAAACCGTAACTGTATACGGTTTAGTCTGGAAACATTTTTATTATAACTATTGTTCACATTTTGTGTATTTAACAACACTTAACATCGATTATACGGATTCAAATTTTGACAGTGGTTGTTTCTATCCCTAACTCACATTTTAGAACTATCTTAAAGCACTAATGCTTTCATCTGCAAATGGTAAACTATGCCTTTAAAACACAGTAAGTAGCTAGCCAAATACAGCTTTAAAGGTAGGGGATCCCATTTGCATGCCTTAAATGAAGAGTTGTATAAATACAGTGGTATGTTGAAGAGAGTATCATTTTAGAAACTCCCACAAAGTATTGAAAGTGGAAGGTAACATTTAGTACATTTTTTTGACCGTTAGATTTTGAATTGAATTTTTTTCGGGGCTCACCGTAAATTCCAGTACATTACTAGGCTAGCTTTGCAGACCCATGCACTGCATGACTGTGTTCATCATGTTTATTTTGTGAAGAAAGTTCATCAACACAAGCCTCATTTCTATATACATTCTTGCCACACACTCTATATGTTATTACATCAGCTCTTGTACTTTTAGATTTGTGTTTATAGATAACAAATACAGAAGACTGCAACAAAAATGCTTAAGTGTGGCTGACACACAGAACTACTGAGTAGTTGAGTTTTGTGCATTATTCAAATTTTAGATAACTGTTGACTTCCAAATTTCTAAGCAGTGGCCTAAGCAAGTCCCCTGAGGTTCATATTTAATGTTTTACTGCATTTTGGGAGGTCTGTAAAAGTTATCCCCTACCTTTAAAGTACTGTATACGCTGAATATTTCGCGAGGTTTTTATTTTCGCGTCGGGTGCTATTCACGAAATTAAAGACACGCAAAACTATTGACTCTGATCCCGATGTGAATGTGACGTATGCGTGTACACTTCTTCATGCAGTACAGGACTCCACGATCACAAATTTAACCACTCGTGAAATTGTCGGGAAGTCCCAATTCGCGAAAAATTTAGACTCGCGAAATATATGGCGTATACAGTATACTGTAACAGACTACTAATGATAGCCATTACAAGAAAAGAGAGAGATACAAAGCAATCTGTAGATTTACAATGTATTCTATTCCAAAAGAATGTCTAAATTTACATTAATATCTTTAAACACTGACACAACTGATATTTTGCATTTGGCCAATATTAGTGAACCTCATATATGCATTTGTAGGTGAAAGTACCTTAGCAAATACTATAATATATTCCACATAGAATAGCATGCTCTAATCTTCATCCCAGTCAAGTAGAATGCAAAATACACAAACATTTCCATAAGGTGTAATATTCCATCTTTCAAGTGAATTTCTTAAATTCTCTGCCTTATTCTCTTTGAAATAGTAACAATAAAAATTATATATACACTTCTTTTAATTCAAGATGTGTGTTCTTCATCTTCATCTTCATGACCTCATCTTCAAGAAGGAAGTTATTTCAAGTTATAGCCATGGCAACTTACATCCTTCTGGGAGAAAGTTCCCTGTTGGTGCTTGTCCTTTTTCAAGCACATGGCCCTCATCCCTTCGATGTCGATCGCCTCTTTCTTCTTGCCGTCGGTGAACTGCTCCTCAAGTGTTCGAATCAGTTTGGCATCGTCTAGCTCTGAAAAGGTCCTCAAAGGTTTCCTTAGTAGAAAAAATAAAGAAAAGCAAAGGAAGATAGTCAATGGCTGGTTTTTATGTGGTCAACTACATTTCAGGGAAGCAGTTTTTCTCAGCTTGTATTGGGTCTGCTTGAGACATGAAAGTCGTATGATTCAAATCACCAGGGGATTGTTTGATGTCAATGTACTAGAATTAAAAACATTCTCTCACACACAGGAAGGTATACAGGAAAACACATAAAAAATAAAAGAATAAAACAAAACAAAAACAAATCTTAATATCACTAACACTTTTTTTTTATTTACTCACTTTGTTTCAAATGATGGCTTCCACTTTTCTTGTTGTCTGAAAGTGAGAAGAAAAGGAACAAGAAGATACAATGGTCAGAGAAATTCTGTTCATCGGACAAAAAACACACAATACTCGCATTTTATAAAGACAACAAATATCTATAACACAAAATGCTGTTGCAAAATGCAAAAAAATAAACCCCAAAACAAAAACAAAGTGAAGAGGATGTTCCAAAGTTGATCTTGTTTTTAAATAGTCTTAAATTCCCACAAAAATGAAACCTGAGAAATTTGCAGAGCAACTGGGCAACATAAAAGAGAACAGGGTACGATGGCTCCTAAATCTTTACGACACAAACACACAGAACAAATTCTGAATTCAACAACTCGCCAAATTGTCTTTCAGGCAATATAGTGTAAGCAAAATGTAAGGCATATATACAATTGTCTTGATGTTACTTTGCCTTTTCTACGCACCTAGTTCAAGTTCAATACTACAAATACCAGGTACAAATTAACTCTTTATGTGCCATGGTGGAAACCCCCTGTGTGCCACATTACTCTGAGACATCGACTTAGTCATTCCTTGGGAAAACATAATGTTTTTCAAATCCATGTAAATTTTTTAGATATCTGTTAATCTTGACTTGAAGTGAATAAAGTTGTAGAGAAAATGCCATGGTTTGCTTTGATGTAAAATGTATGACAAATATATGAATATTTTTCCTTCAAATGACCAGTAGCTACACTGTTGTACAGGCATGACTTTTACACACAAAACAGTGACAGAGACTTAGCATTTACATGCTAATCCAGTAGAGAACACCGCTTGCTATTCAATCATCACATAAAATGCTAGCTATTTTGTGAGATGGAACAGAATCACGAGAAACGCTTTCGTTGCACTGCGGTAATTGGTGATTTATCGATCAGTTTGGGCAGGTTTGTGTGTTTGAGCAGAATATGCGAAGTTGGCATGCGGTCGACTGAGTTGGACGTGCGAACGAGTTGAGAGAATGTACTGGATATGATTGGTTTTTAGAGTACTGCAGCATACTTGGCCATTTTTCTCTCCTTCTCCTTCTGCTTCTCCCTCTCCTGGTGTCGCTTCTTGGCCTCTTCATGCTCCTCGTATTTCTTAATCTGGTTGTCCAGTCTGGCCAACTCCTGGTCAGTTGCCCCCTGGTCCTCTGCCTCATGCACAAATCTAAATGGTGACCACACGAATTGACCAAGCATCAGCAGGGGAGAGAATGTGTACATGGAGGAAGAATAGAAAGACACAATTGACTCACATATCTAAGGCATATCCCATGGAAACAACATTTTTTTCCCTATTTTGTCAGATTGATCATCCACAGTCTTGAAGCCTCAAATAAATGCTGCAGTTGAATAGATCAAGTAAATTCAAGCCAAACCTTTTTAGGTGTTTCCTTCAGAATTTGGAGACAAAAAAAAAAAAAAAAATCATGTCATGAAAATGACATGAAAATGTTATACATAGAAGCCACATCTTTGCTTTGACTAACCTTCTCAGTCCATAGTACAGTTGGCTGTGTATTCATTGATATCATGCATAATTTGAAATAGTTGTTCAACTTCCAAACGATTTACAATTTGAAAGTTCTCATTTTCGTTTAAAACTCAACACTTTTAATATACAGTATGGAAATCAGTTAACAAAACAAAACCATGCAAATGATTTTCAAAAACATCCTCAAGTTCAGGAAGAACAACAGTTTTTGACAAGTTGGATCAATTTTAAAGTAACAGATATTTTTACTATCATGAGATTAAGCAATGAGTATAGCAACTACATCCTTACTTTTCCACATTTGCTTGGAGGAGTGTTTGTGCTTTGGCCGAACCGAGCTTGGCCCTTGCCAGAAACTGGATTAGCTTTTCGTAGTTCACTATGTCCGGATTGGACTCCTTGGCAAAGTTTGAGAAGAGCAGCCTGAGTGTTGTCAGGGGGATCGGCAGCTTGTGCTGGTGCGCGACCATGTTCATCTGCGCCTGGGACACGTAACCGTGGAGACCGTGATCGAACTCGGCAAGGTCTGTGTACATCTCCTTGAAGTGGAGGGCGTCATAGTTTGCCAAATGCTGCGACACCTGCTCCGTCAGCGACGGCTTGTTGGCGATCGGCGACAAGACCGGGGTGGAGGCAAGCTTGACGGGAAATGGCTTGCGGAGGAGGTCCTTGATGGTGAACGGGTCCTCCTGACCATTGCTGGAGCTCCGATCATCGCCATGGTCACCTGCATCCTGGTCGCTCTCTCCCTGAATCGGAGGTAGGGGTCTGAGCACAAAGACAATTCAGTGCAGCCATTATTCCATACCTACCGCTATGTTTTTCCACATCTTCATGTACCAAATACTGCCATCTACATCTCAATCATGAAGAAATTTCAAATACATAATACAAAACGACGGTGCAATTTTTCTTTGTCTGAGCTGATTGATTGGAATATGTATTGGGAACATATTGACCATATTTCACTCTGAAGCTTTAAAGATATTCTCTTGTTTGTAATACCAGGTAACTTTGAAATCCAAAATGCTACAAACATATGGACACAAATTTTCTATCAGGGCTGTAAGTGATAAAATGTGTACATAGTACCCATAGATTCACACAATGTTTAGCTCATTCCCTGAAAACCTTCTGTAACAGGCACAAGGGTAACACTTCACCAAGGCCTCACAACCATCCACAACCATAAACAATCTGTCAAAATAATGATAACAGCACTACTACTACCATCTCTTCTGATGATGAAAACAGTAATGACAACAGGAAATAATGAAGATAACAGCAATAATAATAGTAATAATAATAATAATAATAATAATAATAATAATAATAATAATAATAATAATAATAATAATAATAATAATAATAACAATAATAATAATAATAATAATAATAATAATAATAATAATAATAATAATAATAATAATAATAATAATAAAAGAAGAAGAACAAGAACAAGAACAAGAACAACAAGAAGTAGTAGAAGAAGAAGAAGAAGAAGAAAAAAAAAGAAAGAAAGAAAGAGAAAATGATATTCATTACTGACTTTGATCTGTCCTCCTGGATCCTGCCAGTTGAGTGAATGTGTGAGTTGCTTATGTCTCTGGGTGCTGTCTGGGAATAGATCTTCCTGTAGCCATTGGGTAGCTGAAATAGTAGATACATATGATCATGATGGAAAAGATGTCTTAACCTCACATACTGTGGTATTTTACAAAGTATTGAAGACAATGAAATATGAACTGTCTTGGTACAGTGTGGGCAAATCACAACACAAAAATATTATAAACATGCTTTCAATCACATGATCATATGAGTGCATCATATCTCACAACTTGCCTGAAAATTACTGTAAAAGCGGATATTTTCGCGCAATTAATTTTTCACGCTCGGCCGGGCAAGAAGAGTTTTGCATATTTTTAATTCCACGGAATCAAGACATCAACTACTGGAACATTTCATGGTAAGCAAAAATATTTGTGGGTTTTTATTTTCATGTTAGTTTTTCTGTGCGAAATGCGCTAAGAATTCAACATGTGAAAATTTCCACTTTTACAGTAGATTAACTGTGAAAATGCGAAACCTAATAATGCATTTTTATCTAAATCTATTCATTTATTAATTGATTTATTCATCTATTTATTTATTCATGTTTTCTTTAAGAAAAATACAGGATAGGCACATTCAGTTTGCAAACTGCTTTACAATGGCGCCCTGTATATACACAGAAATAGAAAGGCAAGTACACTTGTAGCATTATGATTCATGCAAATAACACAAAACAGTGGCATAAACATGAGAAATAAACTACTGTATACGCTGAATATTTCGTGAGGTTTTTATTTTCTCGAATTTCGAGAGTCAGGTGCTATTCGTGAAATTACAGACATGCCAAAATAATGACTCTGATCCCGATAAGAATGTGACACACATGTATACATTTCTCTGTTCAATACAGTACTCCACGACTGTGAATTTAACCACTCGCGAAATTGTTAGGGAAGTCTTGATTCACAAAAATTTAGACTCGCTAAATACATGGCGTATACAGTACATTTCTGTTACATACTTTGCAATACTGCATGCTTCAAAGGTAAACAACTGGGAAATGGGGGGAGTAACTTAAAAAAAAAAAGTCTAATAAGTGTGACAATGATTGCCACAAAGAAAGGAAAATATAATTTCTGTCACCACTCTACCTAAGTTCATACTTTCATTATGTTATGTCTTTGTGCAAATTGATTAACAATGATCTTTCTTTATTATCATTTCATCAAAACAGCAGATAGCACTGCACTGCCTCATAACATATTCTGATTACATAAACTTGTGTCAAAAATATACTTACTGGTTCTGGACTGTTGTTGTAGCTGTTGTTATTACTCTCCTTAACAGGAGGCTGATACTGCATGGGTGGGGTTCCATGGGGCCCATTCCTGAGAACTTCGCCAGATTTCTGTCTGCTGGCACTGCAACAGCAACAACAAAAAAACAAAAACAAAACAAAACAAACAAAAACTTACTGGGGATGCACAGATATAGTATTTCTTTGTGCAGGACTTGTGCAGGTTGGTCACAGCTCAAGACTTTGGCAGCTTCGTGCAATATTGGCAGGCACAAACAAGGGTTATATATCTCAATGCATGTGAATCACCTTAACAACAAACTTGTCTATTTTATTTCCATCCTGTGCTAATCAATTTTGATGGCTTAACTATAGAAAGTCTTTCCACAAGAAAAGAAGCTACTGATTCCATGGAAATGAAAATGAAGATACATGTATGCAGCTGCACATTTGACTGGAGGTGATTTACAGTAGAGCTGAATCTAAGGACAGTTCATTCATTTATATATTTTTTTCTTTCTGAAGTTTGTTGTCTGTTTCATTCATTTAAAATTCAAACAAATTCATGTATTTCTACTTCATGAAAATTGAAAGTAACATCCATCCTTACACTTCAGAATTAAATTTGAAAGAAATGCTTTTGCAATACAACCATTCAGTCTATCAATTTGATGCACATCTTGTCTTTTAATACCTCGAAGGTGGTGTTCTCTCTGCGACTTCTACTGCCTTGCCTCCAATAATCTTGACCTTTGTTGTGGGCTGGACGTCTGTCCCGAAGGGAGCATTTCGCGCTGTTGACGCAAAATTTCCTCCCCGCCGACTCATGTTGGCCACTCAAGCTCGGGATCCATTCTCTGGTGGAATTTCAAAATGAATAAACATAAAGCGAAAAGTGGATCATGCATACGCAAACACTCACAAAAATTATCCTTTAACTTCAGACTAGTAGAAACTGTAGAAACTAGAATTCTTGTACCTACCTTGTTCGGCAATTAGGGGCCTACGTAGTCATCTCATACATATGTACAAACTACAATCAGGCTGCATTCAATGGCAAATCTTCTGAGGCAAATTATAAATGATTCTACGGTCTATTTACGCAATGTTCCTCCAATTCATGCATGAATATCAAGATGATCAATTGACCGACAAGTATGTCTAATTCCGCGAAAAACTTCTCATTTATATCATAATGATATTTGCTGGGTCAGTTTTTCGCTTCTTAGACAGACACCATTGATACATCCGCTATTGCGACGGTTTTCGACCGTTTTGGTCGAACGCAACTTTGACCCAGTTCCCCCCGCATAAAAATGGTTATTATTATTTTTTCCAGCTTGGTTTTCAAACCAATCTGGAAAAAATATATACAGGATTAATCAGTCAACATTTTGACTCACCTCTTCCACTGTTTCCTCCCGTTTTCTGTTTTTTTTCTCCACTTCTTTGCAGCGCTCCCCAATACATCGCCGCCTTCTTTGAAAAATGACCGCACGAACGTCTATGGCAAGCCAAATGCTCATTCACAATATTACGAAGTTAAATTTAGCGCTCGCGAACAACTTACTAATACTTTAGTCAATAAACGCAAGTGTACCGATATAGTGATTGTATGGAGCATTTAGCTTGCCACAGACGTTCGTGCGGTCATTTTTCACATGAAGGCGGCGATGAATTGTGGAGCGCTGCAAAGAAGTGGAGAAAACAACCAGAAAATAGGAGGAAAGAGTGGAAGAGGTGAGTCAAAATGTTTACTGATTAATCCTGTATATATTTTTTCCAGATTGGTTTGAAAACCAAGCTGAAAAAAATAATAATAACCATTTTCATGCGGGGGGAACTGGGTCGAAGTTGCGTTCAACCAAAACGGTCGAAAACCGTCGCAATAGCGGATGTATCAATGGTGTCTGTCTAAGAAGCGAAAAACTGACCCAGCAAATGTTATAAATGAGAAGTTTTTCGCGGAATTAGACATGCTTGTCGGTCAAGATGATCAAGTATTTAGTATGGGGTCTATCACTGGATTTGGAGAGACTCATGTAAAAACCTGATCATGCCATGCCCATAAGGCCATGTCCTACATGCACTAGCTCTATCATCATTCATGTAGGCCTAGAGCCAGAAATTACATACAGCGTGCTACATCCCTGATCCCCGTCTACAGTGCGGTGTGGAAGAATATGATGCCTATGGTTGGATCCGGGCTAACTCGGCCCAAGGGACATCTCGTCCCAACCGTCGAGGGTGGGCCGAGTTGTCCCACCCGTTGGTATCGATAGTGATCGTGAGCGCTTGTCTGTGTTTGAGTTTATTTTGTCTTTATGACATCTTTTCTAACCGTAATTTTTATGGAATTGTGTTCAGTGGTTTCTTCAAATAATATTTTCCAACTTTTGGGGGATAAAACGACGTAAAAATGAAATTTCAGACGTTTTTTATCGCGGTTCCCCATAGGTGGACGTTCATTTCTGTGCGGTGGGCTAACTCGGCCCACTAAGTTTTAGTTGCGTTTTGTAAAAAAATCTCCGTTAAACTATCAATTTTATCATGTATGAAGGTGTATTCAGGGCTCCTTCAACTAATTTCATCTTCAAGGGAGTTTAATTTTGCGCATGTTTGGTGAAATGTTTGATACAATGTAGACTAAATGTTTTATGATGTTTACCTACAGAAATTGTAGTGTGATATCTCTTTCATATATTTCAACCGGTTTCATTGGAATAAAAGCTGTTTTAGGCCCCTAGTAACCACATTTTGAATACCCAGTCATAACTTGCAATAAGCCAGTTCGGGGTTCCACTTTGAGCATGAGCAGAAAAAGGTCATCTGTACCCGCAGAGCATGTTGGTTTTTTATTCACCGAGATAAGCATCTGTGATGTAATGATTATTCAAGTGATCATTATGAGTGGTGCTTGCCAGCACATCCACCTGACAGCAAAAGTGGTATTTGACAATATCAATAGAAAAAGATTGTTGATGCATTCAATGCAAAATAATGAAATGGATGCTTTCCAAAGTGCTAATTGATGGATCATTCTGGTCACCTGGTCTACGCAAGTTCATTCTTTGTTTGAACATGACTGATGAATTCCATAAATTGTTGCGTGGGGTAAGCTAAAATACCTTCTCTCGCTTGAAAACTCGTGGAGTGCCTAATCAACTGAGAAAGAAGAAAGGTCATTTGTACCGATGTGCCCATGAGCTAACCCCGAACTGGCTTATTTTCGTGTATAAAGCCAATGGGGTTATAATGTGGGAAGGGTCGGGGCAAATAAACTGATCTTCTTCGAAGTAGACAAAATTTTTGATAATGTTTACCCATAGAACTTGTAGTGTGATATCTATTTCATACCTTTCAATCAGTTTCATTTAAATCAAAGTATTTTCAGGCCCCCAGTAATCATAATTTCAATACCAAAGTTACAAGTCGCCATTTTCCTGTATAAAGCCTATGGGGTTATCAGGTGAGAGGGGTCGGGGGCAAATAAACCGGTCTGCTTCGAAGTAGACTAAATGTTCGATAATGTTAACCCATAGAACCTATAGCCTGATATCTATTTCATAACTTTCAAGCAGTTTCATTTAAATCAAAGTTGTTTCAGGCCCCCAGTAATCACAATTTCAATACCAAATTTACAAGTCGCCATTTTCCTGTATAAAGCCTATGGGGTTATCAGGTGAGAGGGGTCATGGGCAAATAAACCGGTCTGCTTCGAAGTAGACTAAATGTTCGATAATGTTAACCCATAGAACTTATAGCCTGATATCTATTTCATAACTTTCAAGCAGTTTCATTTAAATCAAAGTATTTTCAGGCCCCCAGTAATCATAATTTCAATACCAAAGTTAAAAAGTCGCCATTTTCCTGTATAAAGCCTATGGGGTTATCAGGTGAGAGGGGTCGGGGGCAAATAAACCGGTCTGCTTCGAAGTAGACTAAATGTTCGATAATGTTAACCCATAGAACCTATAGCCTGATATCTATTTCATAACTTTCAAGCAGTTTCATTTAAATCAAAGTTGTTTCAGGCCCCCAGTAATCACAATTTCAATACCAAATTTACAAGTCGCCATTTTCCTGTATAAAGCCTATGGGGTTATCAGGTGAGAGGGGTCGGGGGCAATTATAAACCGGTCTGCTTCAAAATAGACTAAATGTTCAATAATGTTAACCCATAGAACCTACAGCCTGATATCTATTTCATAACTTTCAAGCAGTTTCATTTAAATCAAAGTTGTTTCAGGCCCCCAGTAATCACAATTTCAATACCAAAGTTATAAGTCGCCATTTTCCAGTATAAAGCCTGAGGGGTTATCAGGTGTGAGGGGTCGGGGGCAAATAAATCGGTCTGTGTCACTACAGCTATGTGTAGTGAGGTCTTAGCAACTTTGTTGTTTCTGTGTGAATTTACAGACCAAGACTAACCATCGTAAACAGGTCTGAAATGGTCAGTCTAGGCAAACCCAAGGAGGAGATAAAGCCCTCCAGTCCCCAGCTAATGTAAACATTCCATAATGACCCCCTTGTTTCAACTCAGTGAAGGTGGTTGGTATATTGAGAAGGAGCTGCCCCTTTTGTGCACTTCTGAAGAGAAAGGCATTGTAGCGGAGGAAACCGTATAAGAAAGTTCTGTACAGCATTCACTTGATGATCTCTGTGTTTCAAAGCCCGAATTCGGTAAGAACTGACATTTTATGCCTTTACTGTTATACAGTACATGTACTTTGTAGTCACTGTATACTCCATGTGTGCTTTCTATGTTGTAAGAAAGTTAGGTAGATGATGCAAACTTTGTAAGACATTGGTAGACAAAGGAGTTGTGATTCAGGTGGATGTATATGCTCCCATGAGTGCTTGTCTTTGTTTGTGAATGGGTAGTGCATGGATGTATGAGTAGTGTATGGAGATTAGGTGAGTGCTGTTGCTGTGTTAACCCGTTGAGGACGGACTGATTTTGCTACAACACGCATTTCCCATAGACACCTGCCCGAGTATACTCGGTACTCGTCCTCAACGGGTGTTACGACCAAAATCACTCTGAGAATGATCGCACAAAAGAAACAATCAAGTGATGTTCAGGCGGTTTATTAACAGTGATATTGTGGGTACAGACTGGTAATCGGTTTTCACATCAGTACAATAATGGTCAATAGAAACAATTATAAATCGGTAATGGAGTCACTTACATATTTTGTTATCAAGTAATCCTTTGAAAATGTTCAGATACGATGTTCGATGCACCGATGAATGATCCTTGACGCACAGATGAATGATTCCTCCGCCGTAACTCCAAAGGCGCAGGTTACGATAGTCCACGGTATAGATCCGGGGTAAACTCCACGATATATGTCCACAGCGAAACGTGCAGAATCAAAACGTTATGACGACCACGTCCAGTTGCGTTGAATGATGATTCACTTTATAATGTCCAGCAAGGAATCCAGCCCATCACAGCTTTGCCGTAACAATGTCCGTTGACACTAAAATATGGAGTCTATCTCCAATGTAGGCAAATTAATTCTCTGCAGGCAAAATGTCTCCCAGGCCTTATCTCCACAAACACAGTTTGTATAGCAGGTCAGCAGGTAACACAGGACTGACTATAACAAGTCGCTTCAGAGCCAGAAGTGACGTAACTCTCAGAGCAGAGGTGTTGGGTACTCTGCCTACTGCAGAATTTCTCCAGCTTATATACTATCCATTCACCCCTTTCTAGTACATTCTGTAATTTTCTCCAACCTGGGGCCACATACCTGAACATACTAGCAAGTCCAAGTTCCAGGAATCCTGGATGACTCACTGCCTAACTATGTGCATAACATCATTGCCAAAATTAACTACCAATCACATTGGGCTACAGGGACAGTGCCTCACTCAGTCAAATGTGTAGGCACTTCCTAGAATTTTCTGGAATGGGTTAAATCATTCTAGATTGAGTGAGCTATAATGTATTTCCTGTCACATGCATACATGTACTGTAGCTACATTGTATACCACATAGAAAATTCTCCACTGATCTGGTCAGCCTGTATGTACTACATCTATATCATACAGAATGTTCTCCATTAATCTGGTCACCCCGTGTACATACACATTAAAACAACCATGCATACAGCCTTGATAAATGTACATAACTACTTGTGTGTACATTTGTGACAACGGGTTAATTGTAGTGTACAAACTTTCTTGAAGTAATTAGCATAGATGTCAGTGCATAGATGTCAGTGATTATTATGCACATGATTTAATACAAGTATCACAGATTGTAGAGTGGAATAACACTGGGATAAACAGGTGATATTCAATATCCTCAGTCATTTTTATGTTTGTAATATATATTAGTAACACATAATAGTATATAGAGGTTACTCATCCTTTGTGGTATGTGAGAGAGTAATTATAGTTACATGCACTCTGTGTAGTCAGGTTATTAGTAATTGAGAGAGACACACATAAAATGAAAGTTGTTTCAGGCCCCCAGTAATCATAATAGGAAAATGACGACTTGTGACTTTGCTACTGAAATTATGATTTTTAATGACCTGAAACAACTTTCATTGTAATGAAACTGACTGAAAGTTATGAAGTAGATATCAGTCTACAACTTCTATAGGTAAACTTTGGCGAACATGTAGTCTACTTCAAGGCGGACCGCTTTATTTGCCTCCGACCCCCTCACATGATAACCCCATAGGCTTTTATACAGGAAAATTGCGACTTGTGACTTTGGTATTGAAATTATGATTACTGGGGGCCTGAAACAACTTTCATTTTAATCAAAGTGGTTGAAAGGTATGAAATAGACATCACGCTACAAGTTCTATGGGTAAACATTATCGAACATTTCGTGTACTTTGAAGCAGACGGCTTAATTTGCCCTCGACCCCTCCCTCCTTCAAATAGACTTTATACACGAAAATGACGACTTGTGACTTTGCTATTGAAATTATGGTTTTTGATAGGCACCCTGAAACAACTTTCATTGTAATGAAATTGACTGAAAGTTATGAAGTAGATATCAGTCTACAACTTCTATAGGTAAACCTTGGCGAACATGTAGTCTACTTCAAGGCGGACCGCTTTATTTGCCTCCGACCCCCTCACATGATAACTCCATAGGCTTTATACAGGAAAATTGCGACTTGTGACTTTGGTATTGAAATTATGATTACTGGGGGCCTGAAACAACTTTCATTTTAATCAAAGTGGTTGAAAGGTATGAAATACACATCACTCTACAAGTTCTGTGGGTAAACATTATTGAACATTTCGTGTACTTTGAAGCAGACGGCTTAATTTGCCCTCGACCCCTCCCTCCTTGTAACCAAATAGACTTTATACACGAAAATGACGACTTGTGACTTTGCTATTGAAATTATGGTTTTTGATAGGCACCCTGAAACAACTTTCATTGTAATGAAACTGACTGAAAGTTATGAAGTAGATATCAGTCTACAACTTCTATAGGTTAACCTTGGCGAACATGTAGTCTACTTCAAGGCAGACCGCTTTATTTGCCTCCTCCCCCTCCCACATTAACCCCATTATAGGCTTTATACAGGAAAATGGTAACTTATGACTTTGATATTGACATTGTGGTTACTCGGGGCCTTAAACAACTTTTATTTTAATGGAACTGGTTGAATTTATGAAATAGATATCACACTAAAAGTTCTATGGGTAAATATTATAGAACATTTAGTCCACTCCGAAGCGGACCGCTTCCGACTCATCCCTCCTTGTAACTCTTTAGACTTTATAATACGAAAATGACGATTTGTGACTAAGTAATATTGTTGTAAAAATTTTTAAAATATAAAATCAAATTTTTCTTAACGAAAATGATTCAGACATGTTAATGTGATGAAAGATTTTTTTTCCTACTGTTTTAGTGCTTCAAAACAGACGGCTGTCCTTTCATCCCCCACCCACCACTGTCTTACCAATACCATGTTTAACCTGTACACCAAAACCAACAAAATACAGAAACAAAGTACTAAAATATCCGTCAATTTGGAATTGATTCAACCTTGAATGAATGATGTACCACATTAACAAAAAATATAGTTGTTATTCAAGAGGCCCCTTCAAATCCTAATACTATCGTTCTTATTTTCTTTGTTTTGTTTTTTCTTTCAGAATGGCGGGCCGACCTGAAGCCCCCATCCACATCGTGCCAGCAGAAGAAATAATGGCACGAGATGAGGTATTGGCCGATATCCTCAATATACCAGCGATACAAGCAAGACTTCAAGACAAGAGGGCAACCCTCAGCTATCTTGCGAGAACAGGCCTAATCTCCAACCAAATGACGTGTGAGAGGTGTGACGGGGAGTGTCAACTGAATGCGTGTAACGACAGAAGCGATGGATACGTATGGAGATGGGTCCAGTGCAGGAACAGGATTTCCGTCCGACGGGACAGTTTCTTTTCTAAAAGTCACGTCCCACTCGAGGACTTGTTATTTCTAATATACCTGTGGTGCGAGGATGTTTCATTAGAATTCATTCAGAAACACACCAACGTCAGTCGCCACACCGCGTGTGCGTGGACTAACTTTCTTAGGGAGGTGTGCAGTCAGTACGAAATTGATCACTTTGAACAGCTTGGGGGGTTTGACGAGGGGGGGAATCCCATCGTAGTAGAGGTGGATGAATCTAAGTATTTTCATAGGAAATATCACCGGGGCCAGTGGAGGGAGGGACACTGGGTTCTAGGAGCCATAGAAAGGAGATCCAATAGATGCGTACTAACAGAAGTTGAGAGCAGGGATAGGGAAACCCAAGAATCCATTATTCAGGAGTGGTGCCTGCCACGCACGCACATAATGACAGATGGATGGGCTGCATACAATCAGCTCCATACGGTGGGTGATGGCGTTTATCTTCACGACGTCGTCATCCACCAACATCAGTTTGTAGACCCCGTGCATCGCAAAACGAAAGCTCCGCAGACAGTATGGTACATACAGGGAGCTGTTCCCCGGCTACCTTGACGAATTCATGTTTCGGTGGAATAGCAATGCCGACATGTTCGCTCATCTCCTGATTGCTTTCAGGGAGCAGTACCCCGTCTAAATTCCGCTCTCCCTCTCCCTCTCTCTCCCTGTATGCAGGTCATCCATCTGTCATTTTGCATAGTAGTCCACGATTAGAGCATACGACACACATCCCGAAATAAATATTAGGGAACCCGGGGCAAAGTGCACCATTTTTTTTTTGTCTCTCCAAAGTGAGAATCCACAGCAGAGTAAATAAAGATTTTTGCTTTATGATAATCAATAGGACTACAGCAAACAAAATAAAAGTTTGTTTTCAACTTATAACTTATATCAATTATTTTGACCTTGAAAATAAATGAAAATTCCATTTTGCCAAAGTGGAAAACCAAACGGGGCAACGTGAAAGACTTCTCCTAAAGATTATCTCTAATGTAAAGACCTCCTCAGACAGTTTTAAAATCAATGAGTATCCGGGCTCTATATAAGTGACCCTGTTACGTGTGCTATTTTTTTCTCTGGAGAATTTTTGTGCGTTTTCTGAAATTGTACTTGAAAAACAAAATATTTGTAATAAAAATTTGGGGAATTGTTCACAATTTTCGTGAACTGTCATGTCACGAGACCGACCCGAGAATAGTGATTATTGACGTGTAAGTATGAAGTCCACATCAAAACCAACTATTGATTCATTCCAGCAGCTATAGGAGAGCATAGGTGCAGCAAGGCGTGTGGGGCCCATCTGCACGGCCTCAAGCGTGGAAATGTACCAAACTTCATTTCACCCACAAGCCCATTAGATGAATGTTTCAACTTACCCCGTCCACTTTGCCCAACTATGTCTATTTCCCCAACATGCATCACTGTCACGTCAGCCAATTTTTGCTAACCCTGATACCACGATTTATGGAAGTTTAGAACCATGTATTGTTACCACAGTTTTCGAGATATTTCAGATAAACAAGATGATTTGGCATGAAATATATAAGTATCAGTTATTGATTTTGAGGTATGAAAAAAAATTTCTCTACAAACATACATACAATGACTTACAAGACTCTAGAGGGTTCTTCGTGCATGAGCGTTAAATTTAAAGGACAAGTTCACCTTCATAGACATACGGTTGAGAGAATGCAGTGAGAGTTTGAGCAAAATTGGAGAACCGGTTCAAAAGTTATGAAATGTCGAATTTTCTGCTCAGTCACGGCTGGATGATAAGACTAATAGCTTGTGATGTCACATGTGTGTTACAATATAAAGAAATGATAAAGACAATGCAACATATTTTCACTTGTCTCACATAACAAAAGAATACTCAACTTCTCTCTTTCAGAAGGCAGGGGAAATGATATTACTCCTAGCATGACTACGTCAGTAACAAGTCAAAGATATGTGCACTATATTAGAGTTTTGTGAATAAATTCTCTTTTTATTTTCCTTGTATCGTTGTACGAATGTGAATTATACACTGTCGCATGTATAGCAGTGACTTCGCAGATAAGATTCATACCTTATTAACGGATTGTCTGATTTCCCCCAGACGTTTACTGCTGTGTTCTACTGAGCTATTGTTGCATTCACTCAAACCACACGATATGAATTTAGACTTGTCCTCTACCCTGTGTTCCTCTTTGCCCCGGGTTCCCCCTCATGTCATGTGCATGACGATTTTGTTATAATGATGAATTATTTCATGACTTAAATCGATTGATTTCAAAGTATAAAGAAACGATACATTAAATTTTCCACGAACTCAGATTGATCAGTAGATCTTCGATAGTTTGCCAACAATCATTGTTTTGGCCACATCTGACGACTTGACGATTTGAATTCTATATTAGTAGAATGTAGCATGTTTTTTTTTTGTTTTTTTTTGTTTTTTTTACTTGTGTCAATCAAAGTGTATGATGTGTTGCAAACGAGATTAACGAAACACAACATAGCTTTGCATTAAGTGTACCTTCTTATTTTGTGCAAGTGACATATTGATCAATAGCACAGTGTAATACTTGCTATGTACTTGCTATAGTACCGCAAAATGTATCTTTTCTGATATTTAGGTTAATGGTCTACATGATTTATACACATGAAGTTGGATCTTACAAGAACATTTCCTTCCTATACAATATGGTGCACACAAACTCACAATTTGAATAGAAGTTATGGCGTGTGTATCAAAAGACCAGAATTCTTGTGGGATTATTCTCATACGTGCCGTAGTAGCTTGTGCTTAGTTTTTACGGTATTGGTTATGACTTGATAGTCGTAATTGCAAACCTGCGTACCTGCTCATCATCTTTGAACATCAATGTACGATTGTTGTAACATTTCATCTTCGCAATCACTGAAGGTGAAATTTATGCATTAAAGACAATATCATCATGTTGTTACGTTATTCCTGCAACGTTGTTATATTGACATTAATTAGTTGAGTATAACTTCCAGTTTTTTTTTTAATGAAATGTTCATCATCTCTTAACATCATTTAGTAGAGTATAAATTCTGTTTTTCCCGAATTGTTTTTGACTTTCCTGTCTATATGACATTGATGAACGTTTCCTTCGTCAGTTTCACAAAACATAACGTGATAGAGTAGAGGCATTGTTGACAGACCACTGCTATGTCGTACTTAATGTTGTTATGTTTAATATTGATGTTGTACCACTGAAGGCGAGTCAGAGTTTGCTGTCGAAATTAATGAACTTTTTAGTCTTCAACTCCATACGACCGTATTCATCTTCGTGTAAAATCGTCACTTACTAGGGAGTTATCGGCAGATATTCGAAATGCCTCGTGCGAATAATTTGCGGACTAACAGTGTTTTATATAATTGTGACAAGATGACCATTGCATAATACTACTTCACAGTGGACAGCACTTGTCCATTTGTAGTATCACCGATTTGATATGCTTTGCTTTAGCATTATATTTCATTTGTCACATGTGATGTCAACAAAGCGAGATGACAGGCATCATTTTATCACCAACATGCTTTGGGAGGTGTGCTTCTCCTGTATACATGAACTTAGTTTATTTTTCCCCCTGAAATGTCGACTTTCCTGGCTTGTAAACAAGATATTTGATGATCGTTGCCTTTATGGTAGCTGAACAGCCGAATGTTACAGCATTAACCGTGTATTTCCACAATATATTCATGTGATGTAACATAGGTATTGCATCTTTTCATCATGATATTGTTTTAATAAATGAGAGTCAGAGTTTGGACATCTCGTATCATAATTCAGCACTGTGCCTGTTTCCTGTGAAATGAATTTGTGTGCTCTGTCGAACTTAACACACTCTTGAGTCTCTAACTTTCGAATTGTTTTTTCACGTGAGTGGCTTTTTCAAAGACAAGTCAAATTGTTTTATAGTTGTTCATGCTGCTGAAAAGCTGGTCTGCTTAATGTAGTAATTCACTTCCCCTGACTTATATGCCATTAAAAAAAAAAAAAGAGAGAGAGAAAAAAAAAAATGAACAAAACACGTAAATGCAGCCTTTTGTAGGGCATGGCTGTCTCTGCGAAGCACTCATATTGCTTAAGGGACAACAACTGACAAAGAATGATCAGCATGCTTTGGTTCCTCATTCAAGCCAGCTACCACCCCCCCCCCCCTCCCGGCCCCCCATTCGTCCGTCCGTCCTTCCCACTCTTCCATTACTCGTCCAATGGACTATAAGCATGTAAATGTATTATATATTTATATATACATTTATATACATAGATATATAGATTATGTGTGTTTTACATATATATGAATATATGTACGCTGTATATATATATATATATATATATATATATATATACATATTTATATATTAATGTATATTCATAAAAAAATATAAGAATCAAACTGTCATGGTAATGCATCTTGACCAATAAAGCAGGAGTTTATTCGACTCAAATTTTCTGCGTCATACACTTTCTACAGAAGTCTTGACAAAGAAGAAAAAGAAGAAGAAGGCGTGGGAAAACAAAAATTTCAGTGAAATTAATAACTGATGCTTTAGTGGCCCGCATTACCAGTTCTTTGTTCTTGTCTTCTAGGATTCAATATACGTGAAATCTCACCATGCTTGGACCTGAAGTGAATATACTTTTATATATATTACATATTTCGTTTATATTAAGATATCTTTTGTATTTCTACAGACCTTTATATTCATTTTCATTCTATTTTTTGCTTCAAAGTGGTTGTGCGCTTTATTCTAGAATTTAAAAGATCAGGTTAATGGATTGTCTTACAATCAGGTGAGTTTTAGACATCAGGGTTCTGAACACATACACACACACACACACACACACACACAGCCTACACCAACAAAATAAAAAAGTATCAACTTAGCTATGAGATACAAAATGTGGTGTGGCATGTTATACGGCACAACCAAAAACAAGAACAATACAAAAAGAGACCGATTTATATGATTTAACAAAGTGAAATTGAAAGAGAAAACGGCATATACACCACATAGAGAGTGAGAGAGAGAGAGAGGAAGATGTGGAAAACACACAAACACCCCAATACACTCACTGGCGAACTGGAATACAATACATGTAGACCCTAGTACTCTTTTGAGTTGTGAGATAAATCTTCCTAAATCTATTCTTGAACCTATGACTTACTTTATTACTTCATAACTTTGACAGTTTTTTCCTTATTGTACTGATAAAACACCATGAAAGTGAACGTGATTGAGAGATTCGCCGACCAACCGACGTTTCCGAGTGGCCTACTTTACACGCAATCGTTTCGCGTCATAGTATCAATTTTGCTTTGGAGGCAGCTGCGCATGCCCAGCACAGTGCCAGCGGTGGTTCATGGGATGTTACCTCGGCTCACACCGATTAAGGTACCGATAATATAGGGCCGTAAAGTGCACAATTGCCCATAAACCTTGTACTTGCAGCACACAAACACTCCAATGCACTGATGCAAGCCCATGCAACAAGATGAAACAGCCAGTCGCAGTCAATGACTCAATGCCAATGCCCATGCAATGCAATGCCAATTATAACTAATTATAACTGTTAAAGTGAAAACAAAGTTCTGGTAAGGGCCTGAGAACCCATCTGGCACCATTTCATATTTGCTTGCAATATATCAAAAGAGTCTACAAAGAAACTTACCTGGCTGACGCGGTTTGCCGGAATGATGAGTCGTTTTGGAGTATTTTGAGAAAAATAATAAAAGTCGGTAGACCGACTTTTATTCCAGAAGGCTCAAGACTAACTCGGTCTCAGGGAAAACTCGACCCTATTTCAGACAATTTACACACAGTTCGTGATCGCCATGTTCATCAGTACTCTATACTACGGGTACCAAACGAGGCCTTGATGAGCAGACAGGAAAGTGCGTGCTAATCCTGTACAAAACAAATGGACAGCGCACGGTCCTCAAGCCTATATAGTATACGCACATCACCTCAGTTGCTGAGACGCGCGGTCTTTGAAGTTTTTGTTGTTGTTTATCAAGCGTCTTTGATTGTTTTTAGAGGTGCTTGAGAGGCGCACACTAATTTTGCATGCGCGCCAAAGAGGTTTTTGATGCGCGCGTTGTAACAACTCGGACCATTACTGCGAGTAGCCAGAACGCTACAATGTAATTTATACAGGCCGCTCCCATATGCATAGTACAACGCTGTACAATCCAGAGGGACAACCAATACAACTCATCCCGCCGTCAAGCAAAGCGAGGCCGAGTTATCCCCGAGTCCGACTCCGAGTCTAGCCTGACCCCGTTCGGGTAAGTTCCGAGACTGAACGTTTTTGGTTAATATTTCCCATTTTCGTCGTTACCCATCGAATATCTTGTTATTACAGCGTTATTCCGCACATTTCCTAGGCATACGTTCACATTTTGGAGCAAAATTTGACAACTTTTGCAGGCGTACCAGAACTTTGTTTGGGCTTTAAAGGCATGATATAGCCAGAGCCCAGTGCCATCGACTGGCCTCACACTAACCCCGGGACGCTCCGTGTACACAGTTACACACTGTGGGAGCGTCCTGAGTCAATAGAGTGCTATATCGGTAAGCTTGAAAAACATACACAGTCTGTCACAGATTTTCGCGCCTCCGTAAGTTTCGAATTTCACTAGAAAAAAACTTACTTTTATAGTATACATAAGATTCTTATCTAATTCCTACCATACGTTCACCTTGTTCTTGTTCACACTGGTCCAATGATCTTGAAAAAAACGTTTTTTTTTTTTTTTACAGGTCCATCTCCTAGCTCCCCATCCCATTCACCATTTTCGAAATCAGTATGCAGTACACTGCGCACGTAAATATTCATGTGCTGGGCGGATTCGCAATGCTTTTAGCCTTCTGACAAGGCCTGCGCGCGCGTACCCACCCAGAAAGCAACGCAATATACAGCGAGAGGGTTTGCCACAACAGTATGATATGGCCTTGCCATAAAGCTACAGCTGTACAGATGAATTGACGGCCAGCGCATGCGCACAAGTTTCAAATCCATTGACTGTATAAGATGTCGTTCTCCCAAGTTCCTTTCGACCGAGTCGTATTTAACTCATCAATTCGAGCAGAAATGGAATATTGGCAGGACCAAAAGTTGAACGCAGTCAGTCTTCAACATTATAACTTCACCTGTAAGTATTCATGTTACAGAATTTTTGCGATTTCATATTGATATTTAGGCGCTATACTTCGCCTGTCATGATCATATCTGCTAGTGCTACAATGCGCAGCCCCAACACTGCGTGTTGGGGCTGGTCGCAGTTAGCCTCACAGTCACACTAACCGACTAACAAGATCGAAGACACCCTCTCTATCTCTATTGTGTTTTTTACACTTATATTTCTCAAAAATTAACATGCATTACAACATAAAATAGGAGTGTCGATAGTGTTAATACAGAAACTTGCTTACATCAGTTGCTACATAGAAAACTATGATTTTACCTGAAAGCACTGTCGTCGGCTGCCGTGTTGTTTTGCTACCTGGCTACGCAACGCTGTGGATCTGCTGGCCGAAGTTAGCGAAAATTAACTGTTCTTACTCTTACACGCAGATATCTCGCGTACTGTAGTTTTGATGAGAAAATGAGCACCATGCAACATAACACCAGAGGCCGAGAGAGGGCTCTCTAATTTCGTCGTCTTTTCCCATAGCAATAGCCCACAGCTAAGACTCGACTTTGCGTCTTTGTGGGCTGCGTCTCGTCTTTCCGTCGTAATTGCATTTCTTTTTTTTTTATTTTTTTTTTTAACTCAATTTTTGCACCCAAGAGTGAGTTTCGTTGAAGCGCACGCACCCTGTTAAGGCAAGTGAATTTACCAAAATGTACCGTGACATGTTACGGCACATTTTGGTAAATTACCAACATGTGCAGTTACCAAAATGAATGAACATTTCAGAAATTAATTGAAATGATACCTCCTTGATTCTGGTTGTTTTAAAGGCAGCCGGTCGTCGCAGGCGATTCGCAGCTCAGTAGAAAAGCACGACAAGCTGCTCCTCCCGTTATTGTACCCTCGTACGTACCGAATGCCGAACACGACGCTACGCAGCGCACCAGCGAAAACCTGATGGGGCACGAGCGCCGTGCGAGCTGTCCACTGTAATTTCAACATGGACGCCCGAATACCTACCGAATGGGGCCGAATAGGTGCATGCACAAAACCGCACAACAGCCATGCGCATGAAAATCTCTCCCGGTCCGCGACACAACAAGTAGTGAGAGCTGTCAGGGTGTACGTACGTACGTATCTGGCTCCAGTCTCTGTTTATATGCACTATGGTGCCAATTTCAGCAATCTAGGCAATAATATTTAAAAATGTCTGAAAATATTATATAACAATATCATAAATTATTCATATATTACGTTCTTTAATATTTGGTATTTATAAATATGCTTTGATGAAGAAATATTAAAACTCTAAGCTTCATGTATAGCAAGTTGCAATGCATATGGCCATATGGCAGGTTGTTATGATCTCATCGTGCAATGTTGTCTGCTGCGTCAGCTGCATGTGTTATACGTACAGCTTACAGTACGTTGGGCCGGATCGTAACATAACAAAGTTGACAGAAAGTCGTCGGTACCGGTATGTCAGTATCAATATTGTGTGTGGTATGCGAGTACTGTTTGCAATAAAAAGTGCTGTACTGTTTCGGCTTAGCCTTGGCTTTGGTTTAGTAATGAAACCTCACAATGGAGATCAAACAGCCGTCCAACTCGAGGCAACGTATCTACTTGTTTGACGCTATATCGACGAGTGGAGAACGGAGAGAGACGTGTTCTTAGCTGGAGGACAAGTAAGAGACCAGAGGGGGAGGCTTCAGCGTCAGCGTGCCGATGAAAATTTTGCTTTCCACTTGCTGGAGTTGCATGAACAGTTTTGCAGGAATTTTTATTTAGAATGTGCAAATTCGTGTTACGACATGCACGGTGGAATTGTGTTGCCACGGCTTACGCCAATCAAGCAACCCCAGCTGGCCAAGTCAACAACTTCAAGGAATCCAGATCCAGATGATGTGTAAGTAGAAGTCTTACACATGAATCAGTGATTGAAGTGGAATGACTTTTTCTAATCTAGTATCAGTAACTTTAGGGCATTTGCGTTTGATCGACAAGTAGGCCTATTTTTCTATGTATAATTCCGCGTTCTCATTTATGTCAAATTATGATAATGCCGTAATTGAAATGACATTTGCTGGGTCAGTTTAATGTCATTAGTCCCATTAAACGAGAAGTTTTTCATATCAATCATGTTATGCAAATTCCCCAAGAATATGATTTAGGATTTGCAAATAAATTTAAAAAAAAAATGAATAGATCTATCGCAAGCTCCATCATACATGTAGTCTAACCCAATAGATCTGGTAGAACTCTAACGTTTAAACAGGGGAACTAAAGGTGCAAAGATGATAGATCTAACAATAATAGATTCTAGTTTAGGCCCTACTTCGACTTGAAGGTGTGTCGGTTGGTGCACGGCCCCCTTCTATCACGGCCACAGTTACACTGTGCAGTGCAACTGTGGCCGTTGGCCCTGCACGGGCACAGTCGCTTCCCCGTCCTGAATTTACACACGCCAGGGCAAGTATGGTTGGACCTACTACTAATCGACCGCCTAATGTTTATCTGCTTGATAAGAATATTTAACACTGAAATTCACATAAAAAAAAACTTGACCTACGTGATTGAGAAAATCCAGCTCTATCAAATGCCGTTGTTCCGTTTTCGATTCGAAGTTTCAGTGCAAAAATATCGCCGACGAACTTGCGTGGCCTCGTTTCAGCTCCCCGCGGTAAATCGCGTTAATAGGATCGACCGCTGTTTTTGCATTGACAATGCACGTAAACCGAGTTGTATTGAGCACCGTGTTGTACGAAGCTTTTTAGAAGCCTTTTAGAAACTTCCATAGACATTACATTGTGCTGTCATTACGATTCGGTGAAAATATTCATTCGAAATTTTGTCCTTGATTAAAACCATTAATGAACAATGAATTATCGCGTTTTCCCACACCATCCTCATCTACATTCAAAGCCAATCGATTTTTATGTGCTTTGCGCGCAGAGAAGTGCGTACTAAGTGTTCAGTGCGCGAATTATACGCGGTCGGTTTCAATAAGGGTGGTCGATATGTAGTAGGGCTACACAAGACACAGGGTCTCCGACCCAATCGTCCGCGTTCAGAATGGACAACTCGGCGGTAATATCCGCTACCCATGACGATGTGTCATCGTCCATGATGGCCACCCTACCTATATATAAACTGATCTGACGACTACAGTGTAGTTAACGACTGACGACGATCGACGGTGCGATGAAGAGAAGGCGTACACTGTAGTCGTACAAGTATAGGCAGCTAGCTAGCTACTATAGCTCATGCGAACATTGCATCACACAGTACATACAGTATACCATACATTCAATTCACATTACACAAAACGTACTCCCCGCGCTCAGATCAATCAAGCGAGCAAACGAAATACTATAGCGCGATACATTGCTTTAGGGATGTCTTGCGCACACACACATTTCGCTTCGTAGCAACTTCGGAAGCGAGTTTACGTGCTGCCGCCCGCGGCTGAAATATGTCCATGTATCCTCGCGACTGGGTGTCTTTAAATGAATGTGTCTTGTACGTCTTCACTCCAAGACCAAAGTGCGTGCCAACTATCGTGAGCATTTAGCAAAAATTAAGGAAGTTATTTGATCTGCAAGATTTTGTCACAGTTTGTTGCGATGATAATACTGTTACTATGGCAACACACTAACCATCGTATATATTTTAACATAAGGCCCGGGGGGGGGGGGGGGGGGGGGCTACCCACTAACCCGAGTATCGCAGTCAATACACTTGACGCAATTTCCCTGTAAACTCCCTTCACTAGAAGAACCCCACCGGAAAAAAAAACCAAAACAAAACAAAAAACCAACATACAAAGAACTTTGGGTCCTTCTACCGAAAGGATGATTCCTAGCAATTATGTCTGAAATCTGCCCATTGGTTTTGAAGTAGATGGAAATGTGATTCTCTTCCCCTCCCGCCTTGTTTGTTCCCCCTCCAAACGTTCACCCCTCTAGGAACCCAAGGGGTCATCGTAAATATTGCCATGAACAGCTTACATTTCTCATCTATAAAGGCATCTACATGTATAAAATATGCCCTTTTCCCTTGCCCCCCCCCCCCCCCCCCGGGAGGTACTTGATCCACACTTTTTTACAACTTTGGGACCCTACCCCTTAAGAATGATCCTCACGAAGTTTGATTGTCTGAAATCCGCCCACTGGTTCTGAAGAAGATGAGAATGTATTTCCCCCTCGCCCCCCCCCCCCCCGGTCTCCAAGGGGGTACCCTAGGTATATCCCCATAAACAAATTATATTCTTCAGCTATAAAGATATCCACGTACAACATATCTTAAGTGTAATCATGCTTTTTGGTCTGGAGCACAAATTTCTACCTATTTCCCCTCAATTCACTTCAATTTATTTTCATACTTCTCAATGAAGGAATGTACATCAAATATAATAAAAACATAGTGAATCATAACATCCGGCTTGGATGCACAATAAATTAATGTAAGCATGTAAAACATACAGCGGTCAATCATCATATAAGTTTGGCTCTATGTATAACGCTAAAGAAATATGATGGAACCTACTTAAAAGCGAGCTTGTTAAGCGTAGGTCCCAAATTCTGAATAGAGTGTAAAGATGAGTAGCACGGATGCAACGTAGGACCAAAATAAAGAAAAACAAAAATGAAAGGCAAAAATACCTGGGGCACTAACAGAATCTTCTCAATACAAATAGTGATATACAGACAACCATATTCTGCAGATGTAAGAACAGTTGATTTAGCAGTTGATTTAGCATGTAGCCCCCATGGGAGAGGCCTCCCCATGGGGGCTACATGCCCAAAATGAACAAGCTTACAACCCAACCCCCTAAGGATGATCCCCACCAAGTTTGATTGAAATTCACCCACATACAACATCTAGACTGTATTGCTCTTGGGTCTGAAAGAAGATTTTTAAAGTTTACTCCTTTTTTCCCCTTGAGGGCTCTCTCCCTCCCCCCTCCCCCCCCCCCCCCCCCCTCGGGGCCACATGCTCCACATAAACAACTTTTGGGTCCCTACCCCGTCAGGATGATCCCCACCAAGTTTGATTGAAATTCGCCCACTGGTTCCAAAAGAGAAGATGAAAATGTATGTTTCCCCCTTGGCCCCCACCCTCAAACTCCCCCCACCCCCCCCCCCCCACCCCCAGGGCCCAAGGGGGCCATCTTGGGTCTTGCCATAAACAAACTGCATTCTTCATATATAAAGGTATACATAATCTAGACTGTACTGTTTTTGGGTTTGGAGAAGAAGATTTTTAAAGTTTACCCCTTTTCCCTTGTACGTGTGATTGCACACGTATGATGAAACACTAGTGAAACGATCAAATAGAACGAAATTTTCAGTTCAATTCATGTAAATATGATGATATAAATGAAGGAAAATATATTTCATTAGCACTCAGAATGCACAATTAAAGGCTATTGCAGGAGGATAGCATAGATGGCAGTCTCAGTGGTGATGGGGTGGGGGGACCGGAAGCCGCTCTTTTTTTCACAACAAAGGAAAAAAAAAAAAAGAAAAAAGGAGGGGCACGTGCACCTCCTTTAATTTCGAAAAGGCGCCCCCCCCCCCTTACGGAATTCTTGGATCTGCCCAATAGTCTATTTGGGAGGAGTAGATCTTGGAGGAGGTTCAGATGGTGTTTGTTTGTAGTTGACATGCAAAAGGATTACAGAGTGTATATGGCTTTGCGGAGCATGTTTTGTTTATTTCTTTCACTTACAGATGGTTTGATGTGAAGTTCCTAATGTTGTTGTTGTATTGCTACTATCAAATACCTGCCCGATGCAATTAAATACCGAAGGGGCGTCGAGTGAGATATGAGAAGGGCGTTAAGTTGCCACCAAACCCTATAGTGTTCAAGACAACTTAACGCCTTTCTCATTCTCAACCATTTAGCTTTCATTTCCGCATTTCCTTTCGGCTTCTTCTTCTTTTTTTCGCTATTTTGGTTTTCTCTCCTGTTGTCTTGCTGTGGTGACAGTCTTGTCTATGGTGTATTATACTGTAGTAGTGGACTTTCAAACCAGTTGTATATCAGTACTTTTTCTTTTTATTACAAGCAATAACTTTTCAGCGTGTCCCTCCATTTTTTTTTTAATTAACCATATTGTTCTCCTTAGTGATTCATCAGAATGTTTCGTCATTACAATAATGTAGTAATATGTTTCACAATCTATTGTTATACACTTTGTTCCTTTCACAATGTATCATTCCTTTGTGATATATGTATATATATATATATATATATAAATATATATATATATATATATATATATATATATATATAAATGTATGTTATTATGTTTGGTCTAAAAATGTAAATAAACTTGCATTTAACTGTATTGAAACCTCCCGAGTCTGTCCTCATGCAAAGTAACAGATTTATTTGGGACTACTACTCCTTCTCCTCTACCATCCTCCTTCTCCTCTTCCTCTTCCTCCTCGGTCCTCCTCCTTCTCCTCCTCCTCCTCCTCCTCCTCCTTCTCTTCCTACTCCTCCTGCTCCTGCTCCTCCTCCTTTTCCTCCTCCTCCTATCCCCTCTCTCTCCTTCTTTTTCATTTTTTCTCCTTCTCTGTCAAATCCTTTTCATCGGCTTCCGTTTATAATTCCAAAAGGTGTTCACATCTGCCGATCTATCTCCACCTGTTCAGCAGTTGTTGTTGTTGTTGTTGTTTTTTGTTTTAGAGAAGAATATTTTATTCTTCATCAATGGGAAACACAATGTACAAACAAATGTATACAAAAATCTTTACATCACAATTTCATGATCATTTTCATCAATGGAACAAATTATATAAACCGATTTATACCAAGTCTTAACATCAATTTCGTAATCTTTACACTCTGATGTATTTTTTTCACCAAACATGAAACACAATCCATATACATACCTTTTTTTTTTTACAATTTTTTCACTACTAACCCCACATTCTCTTTTTAATTTTATTCCTTCATTACATTACGAATTGTATTATCTAAATCACTAGCCCATAAAAAACTTCCTCTTCAACATTCATTCTAACCAACTTTAAATATCAATATCCATTGATTGAAGTTTATTCCAGTAAAAACAGACAAACAAACAAACAAACAAACAAAAACAACCCAGACCACCCTTACCCCCGTACATTCTCCCCCTTACTACCCTACCCCTTTCCCCACTGGTCTCCCCCCCCCCCTTCAATATCACCACCCATCACAGCAAAACCTCAGAGACAACTAAAGCATGTATGTCCCGACATCCTTATACATTATAACACATAATATTTCAGTTCGAGTGCGTCGAAAGGCATTTCCTGGTGGATGTGCAGTATAGGCCCTACTCTATTAAACAAAAGCAAGACATTCTCATAATTCACATTTAGAGTATTCCCATACACCGTATCAGTTTTTTGTTTTGTTTTTCCATAATCTTTTATTGATTCCATATTCAATACAATTTCATGATAAATCGAATCACATGTATTACAGAATCCACGATTCAACAAAACACAATTATAATGAAATCAAACCAAGCTGTACTTTCAGCAGAAACAGTGCATTCGTAAAGAATATATATTCAATGCATCGAAAAAAAAACCCCACAACATACACTGCTTACTTACTTTCATTAAAATCAAATGGAGCTGTCCTTTTAGCATGACAGTGCATTCATAAGAAAAAAGGAATATTTATATTAAATGGAGCTGTACTTTCAGCATGACAGTGCTTCATATAAAAAAAAAAAAAAAATTTAACACATCAATATACACCCAAATAAAATCGATATACAACCAAATGGAATCGATATTCCCTTTAATCACCCCCTCCCCCTCCCCCTCCCCCTCCCCCCTCCCTCTCCCAACTACCCTTCCCCTCCCTTCCCCCTTCCCCGTGGACATCTGGCTCCGGGTCCTTCCATACTTATGTAACGACAACAAATGGAGCCGGGACTCGCAGTGTTGGTTACGGGTGTTCTTTATTATTCGCAGGTTCTGATCATCAAACTGAACCCAAACCCTGAAAGATGTAAACATTATGTACAAGGGATAATGAGTACATTGTATTGTCATTGAATACATGAATGAATATTTGACATTAATATAGCATACACAGTCTTATAGCTCATTTGTGTTCACTCTTATTCGTTATACATTCTGTATCGACATTCATTAGCATAGTTATAGTATAATTACTGCAACTTGTAATTGGCACATAATCATTGATTATTGACATTTCAACAATGAATGGTTAATTCTGATAGTTCATGCTATGCTCATTGAGTATTTGTTTCAACTGTATGATTATAGCTATTCCATTATAAGTACATATTTACAATGGCAAATCTCTAATTCGCATTAGGTTTCTCTATACAGATTTAAGTTTATGTCAGAAATACTGGCACAGACTCCAGTGTGAAAGCGTTTGTATTGGCTTAACTGTAGCTCTACTGTTCTATAACAGGTGTCCTATGTGAAAGCTCCTAGGTCGTAAATGTGTCAAGAATGCTCTCTCACTGACCAGAGAGGATTGAACGACCTTAGGTCCGAAGTCCGCTCACTAGGTTAAAGTGAATTTGCTTTGTTTTCTAGAATCTTGACGTCACAGTGTTTCTTGCTACAATGAATTGTTCTACACTGCTCTCGAATTCATAAATGTCTTGCTAACTGAGCGAGTAGTCACATATATCAGAATAATGCATCTAAAGCAGAATGATTAGCAAATGTAATTAACAGACATCAAAGAATCAACATGAATCAAACTTCAAAGTATAGATATCGATATCTCAATATTCTCTTATACAACTCAACATAATAAAGCAAGATTCAATTCGCTCAAAGAACCTCCAGTATACATTCAATACCGGGCCTTATACCGTTAAACACTCCTATCATCTTCAATAGGCAAGATATGGAAATAGGGAAAGGAATTAGGAGGAAGAATAAAGAAGAAGGAGAAGAAGGAGAGAGAGAGAGAGAGAGAGGGGGGGGGGGGGTTCCTAGCCAGTGCATACTCCAATATGACTGGAACATTACATTCACGAGTGTTTACTCCACAATCCTGTCACACACACAATGTCAGCTAACAAGATGTTGTGAAAGCAGCGATGAACATACATCTTCAAATTGTCAAGCCTATCTTTTAACCAGCTTTCTAACAAGCTCTTCCTATTTGTCAACTCAACTTAACTCAACGTCCACTCACATAATGTAGGAGCTTGATAACCGATAAACATTGTAATATCAACCAATCTGAGTCTGAGGCAGGTTTGAGCCATACATTTCAGAAGTCAGATATATATGAACGACAATGAAATCTCAGGATGTGCCCATGCACATTCGCATCACTCTGTTCAACATAACAGAGGATCCCTATTTCAACTCTATTTGAAATAGCAACAATGTTATCACCGATCTATAGCGCAAGTAGCAGCTCATAGATAATCCTAACACCATCTGGACAACATACTAGACTCGAACTAGACTTCACAGTTTAACTTGACAAAGAAGATAACTTACCCCTGCCGGAGACAAAGATAGCTGACTCCCGATCACTCGCTCTGCTTCACAATATCTTGCTGTTTCTTCGTTGTCAAAGATTCCAATATGAAGTGAGGAGAGGAAAACTTCGCTATTTATTGGGTTTAGGACCCTTCCCAAAGATATATTTTAACTTTAAATTCCAATCCACAGACGCACAGTCCTACGTCACTTTTACTGCCACTTTGTTTGGGTGGAGGGCTATGTCTGGCTATGAGGTCATAGCTTGACCCAAGGAGGGCAGAGAGTGGACATTATGCCCAAATTTGGCAAGTAAAAGTGGAGAATGTGACCGGAAGGATTGGACTTCCTGAATGACGCAGGGTGACTCATTTTCCAGAAAATGTATTTTTATATTACTTTTTGTTTAATTTTTTGATTCTTAGAAATCTTTCTTTCTCTTTGTTTTGACAAAAAACCACAATGTTACATTCTCCCCTGCTTCATGTTGGCATCCCTGACAACATACCAATAAACATAATTATTTAATATCAATTAATGAGACACTTAATTTCTACCCGAAAGTAGAGTAAGTAGTAGCAAGTGCGACTTGCTAACATCTGCGAGAATCTCCTCAGTGACGGTTGGCGGCGGCTTTCCCTGCAGCCTAGCCGAGCGCCTTGGGAGTGGAGCTGACTCTGGTCCATCCTCTGGGCGCTCCCCTGCTTTTTCCAAAGCAGGGAGGTCGTCCTCCCTCATGATGACTGCTTCGCCGTCATCCGCCACAGGCACGCGATCGCTGTCGTTCCGGTAGTTGACGTCCGGGTTGTCACCTATACACGACTGCTCTGGGGACGTCAGGGCTCCTACGCTATCTCCAGGTTCTCCGTCATCGCATCTGGGCATCATCCTCAATATCCAATTGAGGCCAGAGGAGGAACCACATGTATCCTCTCAAAACAGCATTACACTCGCCAGATGAATAGGGATTGCCTGAAGATAGTTCCAGAAGACCAGTCGGCGTCCTTGAAGCTGGATGTCGCTGTTGCTGAAGTTTACCATCTGGACAGGAGCTCTTCCCGAGGAGGGCACCCTTACGAAAGTAGGTAGGAGAACGAGTCCATTTGGTAATGTTGAGGCATCCCACTCCTCAACAACTGCGACTGAACGCTTGCTTCCTTACAGTTGAATAGACACGGCCAGAGACCATGAACATGACCGTTCTTCCACCCGTTCCGTCTTCAGCTTACTTCCGTTCAACACCTCGATTTCTGCTGATTTCTCCATCATGTCTCCGGCGAGGGGGCTGTCGATGACCAGTGAACTACGAATCCTGTCCGTGACGCCAATTTTTTTGTAACGACAACAAATGGAGCCGGGACTCGCAGTGTTGGTTACGGGTGTTCTTTATTATTCGCAGGTTCTGATCATCAAACTGAACCCAAACCCTGAAAGATGTAAACATTATGTACAAGGGATAATGAGTACATTGTATTGTCATTGAATACATGAATGAATATTTGACATTAATATAGCATACACAGTCTTATAGCTCATTTGTGTTCACTCTTATTCGTTATACATTCTGTATCGACATTCATTAGCATAGTTATAGTATAATTACTGCAACTTGTAATTGGCACATAATCATTGATTATTGACATTTCAACAATGAATGGTTAATTCTGATAGTTCATGCTATGCTCATTGAGTATTTGTTTCAACTGTATGATTATAGCTATTCCATTATAAGTACATATTTACAATGGCAAATCTCTAATTCGCATTAGGTTTCTCTATACAGATTTAAGTTTATGTCAGAAATACTGGCACAGACTCCAGTGTGAAAGCGTTTGTATTGGCTTAACTGTAGCTCTACTGTTCTATAACAGGTGTCCTATGTGAAAGCTCCTAGGTCGTAAATGTGTCAAGAATGCTCTCTCACTGACCAGAGAGGATTGAACGACCTTAGGTCCGAAGTCCGCTCACTAGGTTAAAGTGAATTTGCTTTGTTTTCTAGAATCTTGACGTCACAGTGTTTCTTGCTACAATGAATTGTTCTACACTGCTCTCGAATTCATAAATGTCTTGCTAACTGAGCGAGTAGTCACATATATCAGAATAATGCATCTAAAGCAGAATGATTAGCAAATGTAATTAACAGACATCAAAGAATCAACATGAATCAAACTTCAAAGTATAGATATCGATATCTCAATATTCTCTTATACAACTCAACATAATAAAGCAAGATTCAATTCGCTCAAAGAACCTCCAGTATACATTCAATACCGGGCCTTATACCGTTAAACACTCCTATCATCTTCAATAGGCAAGATATGGAAATAGGGAAAGGAATTAGGAGGAAGAATAAAGAAGAAGGAGAAGAAGGAGAGAGAGAGAGAGAGAGAGGGGGGGGGGTTCCTAGCCAGTGCATACTCCAATATGACTGGAACATTACATTCACGAGTGTTTACTCCACAATCCTGTCACACACACAATGTCAGCTAACAAGATGTTGTGAAAGCAGCGATGAACATACATCTTCAAATTGTCAAGCCTATCTTTTAACCAGCTTTCTAACAAGCTCTTCCTATTTGTCAACTCAACTTAACTCAACGTCCACTCACATAATGTAGGAGCTTGATAACCGATAAACATTGTAATATCAACCAATCTGAGTCTGAGGCAGGTTTGAGCCATACATTTCAGAAGTCAGATATATATGAACGACAATGAAATCTCAGGATGTGCCCATGCACATTCGCATCACTCTGTTCAACATAACAGAGGATCCCTATTTCAACTCTATTTGAAATAGCAACAATGTTATCACCGATCTATAGCGCAAGTAGCAGCTCATAGATAATCCTAACACCATCTGGACAACATACTAGACTCGAACTAGACTTCACAGTTTAACTTGACAAAGAAGATAACTTACCCCTGCCGGAGACAAAGATAGCTGACTCCCGATCACTCGCTCTGCTTCACAATATCTTGCTGCTTCTTCGTTGTCAAAGATTCCAATATGAAGTGAGGAGAGGAAAACTTCGCTATTTATTGGGTTTAGGACCCTTCCCAAAGATATATTTTAACTTTAAATTCCAATCCACAGACGCACAGTCCTACGTCACTTTTACTGCCACTTTGTTTGGGTGGAGGGCTATGTCTGGCTATGAGGTCATAGCTTGACCCAAGGAGGGCAGAGAGTGGACATTATGCCCAAATTTGGCAAGTAAAAGTGGAGAATGTGACCGGAAGGATTGGACTTCCTGAATGACGCAGGGTGACTCATTTTCCAGAAAATGTATTTTTATATTACTTTTTGTTTAATTTTTTGATTCTTAGAAATCTTTCTTTCTCTTTGTTTTGACAAAAAACCACAATGTTACATTTATTTTCAAATTTTCCCATTTACTGAAATGAATGGTTAAAATTCCCCTCATTGATGCTAATTTCTTTTCCTCAAATCTATCCTCTAAAATCTTATTTTTTATTTCATTATATGTAGGCGGCTTTCCATATTCTCTACTTTTAAAAGTCAAATATTTAACCAAAATTAAGATATGATTTAACAACTGGTGTTTTCTCCTATTATCCTCCTTCCACCCGAACAGAATTTCTTCGCAAGTACAATTTTTTAAAATCAACATCCTCTATCATTTTTTCACATAATTCCCAGGTTAATTTCACATGCTCACAGGTATAAAATAAATGTTTGTATGTTTCTTCCTCTTTTTCACAAAAAGAGCATAAGTTACTTGCAGTAAAAACCAAACCTGAAAAGATGGTGATTTGTATAAACAATACCATGCACCAGTTTAAACTGAAACTCTCTTAATCGGCTATCTAATGTACATTGTCTTGACCTTAAAAATATATTTTGTATCTCCTTAACAGAAAACCCATAATTTTGATTAATTCTATCAAAAATCAACACTGCACTTTCTTTTTCGTTAAGAAATTGCAAATACATCTGTTTTGATCTTAAATTGCTAATTATCATCAATTGTTTTCCCTCCTATAATAAAATCAGTTTCCAAAATATGTTGTTCTTTTTCTTTCATATTTCCCCTCCAACCCATCGGTATATTTTCATAAATACATCTTAACAAAAAAATGTCTTTAACTCCTAAACCTAAATCTCTAAAATATCTATCACATTTCAATTCACCATTTTCCTAATTTATGTTTTAATCTATAACCTCCCTTTTTATGCATATTTTCATCATATATGCAATTTCTATTTAATCGTATATATTTATTATTAAATATTATAACATTACCACTATACAAACTATTACTAACATTACTTCTCATTTGTTTCGTATTTACCCACACTTCTAATAAATCCCTATAAAATAATGGAGCTTTCACTTTCAACAGCACTGGTAAATAATCTCACAAAAATATAAATTCTCCTCCTATGTCTCTCGTAACAAAATTAGAATATTGCTTCCATTCCATATTTTCATCTTTATTAAGAAGTTTCTTAACCCACATAACTCGCTGTGCTTTAACTAAATCAACAAAATTCATCATTTTTAACCCGCCTTGTTTATAATCTAAAAACAAAGTATTTTTTCTAATTTTATCTCTTTTTCCTTTCCATATAAAATCAAAAACCAATTTGTCTAAAGAATCAAAAACCCACCTGGGAACTGGAGTGAGAGAAGCTCGATATATAACTTTTGAATAAATATGTACTTTAAGTGATTTAATCTTTCCCATCAAAGTTAGATCTCTTTGCTTTCAGAAATTCAAAAGAACCTTTATTTTACTCAAAATCTCTTTATGATTCATATTTTCCTTCGTTCCCACATCTAAAGAAAAGAAAACCCCAAGTATCTTCACAAAATCAACTGTTTCTCCAAAATTAGTATCTAATTTCAAATGCTGATATGATCCCAATCTTAATATTTTAGTGTTATCCATATTTACCTTTAATCCCGACATTTTTTTCAAATTCTTCAAACAACATCTTTAACCTGTAAATTGATTTCTCATTATGTGTGAAAATAGTCATATCATCTGCATATAAAACTAATTTAATTTCCTCATCTCCAAACTTTATTCCTTCTACAAAATTATCTCTTCGTAATCTATGCGACATCATTTCCATGCATAAAATAAATAAATAAGGAGACAGTGGGTCATCCTGTCGAACAACTCTCTCCACTTTAAAATAACCGGTAGAAACCCCCTCATTCAAAACACAACTCAAAGCATTTGTATACAAAACTTTTACCCACTTTTGAAATGACGGGCCAGATCCGAAAGAAAGCAAAACCTTTTGAAGAAATTGATGGGAAATAGAATCAAAAGCCTTTTCAAAATCTATAGCCAATAAAAACCCTTGTAAATTATAATAAGATGTATGAAATATCATATCATCTATAATTCGAATGGCTTCCCCAATATTTCTTCCCTCAATATAACCTACTTGATCTCCCAAAATAACTTCATTCAAAACTTCCTTTATCCGTTTAGCTAAAATCTTTGTTAACATCTTATAATCTACACAAAGAAGAGATATCGGTCTATAATACTTCAATAAAAAAAGGATCTTTCCCATCCTTAGCAATTAACTTAATTACTGCTTGCTTCTGTGAAGATGACATTTCCCCTAATTTATATGCCTCATTTAAGGCTTCTCTTACTACTCCTCCGATCTCCGGCCAAAATATATTATAAAATTCAGTTGTCAGACCATCATTCCCCGGCGATTTATTTAATTTTAATTCTTTTAATATCTCTATACACTCTTCATTACTTATCAAACCTTCACAATATTCTCGAGATTCCTCCTTTAATTTTGGTAAATTTTGAAAAAAAAAACACGTACATCCCAGTCTTCTATATCCTTTCTATCTAATGTACTATACAATCTACTAAAAAAATTCCCGATTTCTTCACTGAGCTATAATTTTTTCATCACTACAAATAACACCCTCCGATATCTTCAATTTCTTAATAATACTTCCCTTTTTATTCCTTTGCATTAACTGATTAAAATATTGTGAATCCCTTTCTCCACTTTCATATCACGAAGCTCGTGATCGAATCTTTATGCCTTCATTTACATAATCATATGATTCCCTTAATTCCTTTTTTATATTTTCCAATCTTTCCAAAATCTCTTCACTCATATCATTCACAAGCGTCTGTTCTAAATCCCGTACTTCTTTTTCCATTCTCTTTTCTTTTTCCAACCTTTTAGAAAATATTTGTGTAAAACTACAAATCTTCATCTTCATAAAATCCCATAATAACCTTTTATCTTGTATTTCCATACTTAATTCATTTTTTAATTTAACAATTTCCTTTTTCATCTCTGATACATATATATGATTTTCACAAAGACTATTATTAAATTTCCAATATGATCCTCTTTTTTTCCCCATCGATTTCCTGTTTTATTATAAAAATGTAAAAATATTGCATGATGATCCGGAGCAATAGATGGAATTATTTCACATGTTATATTTACTTCATCCAAACTTTCAGATATTATCCAATAATCCAGTCTACTTTGCATAAAAGGATTTTTTTTTGTTGTATGTTATAATCGATCAGGTTGTGAAGATAATCGATACACGAATATTGCCAATTTGTATGCATTGTGTACCGCGCGCACGGGACCAATGCGACATGCGACAACGTGCGGATGGCGAAATAGAAATCCCCCTTTTCACACTAGGAAGACTTGACAACAAGGGAGAGATATGGCAGCCTTTGGAGGAGATCTATTCAGTGTTTTTGATGATGCAACGACGTCAAAAGGAGAAAAGCCTGGGACAAGTTCAGAGAAAGGGTCAGATAAGAGGTATGTAGACGAAAAAGTAAAAAAGTTAGACTGCGAGCTTTCACAGCTCAGTCCCATTCATATCCATACATGTTGTAAATGTGCTTGAAATGATTGAATTAACGTGTGTATGGGCCTTACTATGGTGGCGATGGCGTGGACAGTCGTGCGGTGCCCGGCGGTGCATGCGGTGCCGGTGCGGTGGCAGTAGGAGGCCAATCGATGATAATCATGAACTAAAACAGACAGAAAAATTCGTCTGTTCGGAGGAGTTTTTGTAATCATTTTTTGACATTTAAGTTCTATGGCTCTCACAGCTCAGGAGGGGACTCTGTGAAGCCAGACGTAGTCTCCGCAGAATTGCGGAACATAGGATCTATCCCTGATGCAGAATGACAACGGGATCTGAGTTTTGCCTTCCCTTCGGCCATTAATTCGGTCAAGATGTAAAACTTAAAAAGTTGATTATTGAACATTGAGTACTATTAGTAATGAGTAGTCAAGCCATGGTTGAATTTTGGATGGCTTACTTGTCTTAGACTTAAGATGTTTATAAAGTTGATGTGAATTAACCATGACTGTCTTAGTCAGTTTTTTGCCAGCCAGACAGATATTTATATCACAAATTATAATTTAATTCAGGTAATCAACAAGTGACAAAAGGAAAAGAAAATTTGAAGTATGTAGTATGCTTACACTTTCAAGCCTGTTTCCGTGTTTGATGGTGGGTACCTTACAGACCTGTGCTCTCTTCTGCAGTAACAGCTTCAGGTGGTGCTATTTTGACTTTTAATATTTGATGATTTCATTGCATATTCTGTTAAACTTTAAAGATAGGTCACCTCTTTTGCATGCAAATTTTTGAAAATTTGGTGAGAACACTTTTAGGTATTGAAGAAAACACTATGTGGAAACCTGCTGTAAATGTTGAACCAAGAGGGTCTTTATTTGTTGAGTTGAATTGACCATTAAAGATAATATAAAGTTTTGGTACCTCAAAAGTTTCCCTGAATTTCCTTGTCTTAGTTTGTGTTTCAGGTTAAAGTACCTTTCATATAACTAACACTGTGAGACTTACTCGCCCCAAAGTGCTCTCATGTCTTAGTAATCATGCAATTAAATGCGACCAGCAGCCCCATACGCATAGCGTAATGGATCTTCGCATTGTAGCATTCAGGATCATGACAGATTTAGTATCGCTGGTTATTATCAACTTAAAATCAAAAAATTTCTTCAATTTGAAGACTTACCAGTTAAGTTAAAGTATTGAAAACAGGCTTCGGGCAATGTTTGGTTTTGCCAGTAGTCCCTTTCTGTTCGAATTGATGACTGAATCTGACTCGGTCGAGAGGACCTTGGGAGAGCTACACTGAATTGACGGCCAGCGCATGCGCACACAGACATCTTATCCGTTCATGGATTTGAAATTTGTGCGCATGTGATGTGTGCGCATGCGCTGGCTATAGTATTCAGTGTATGTAGCTCTCCCAAGGTCCTCTCGACCGAGTCACATTCAGTCATCAATTCGAACAGAAAGGGACTACTGGCAGAACCAAACGTTGCCCGAAGCCTGTTTTCAATACTTCAACTTAATTGGTAAGTCTTCAAAGTTAAGAAATTTTTGGATTTTAAGTTGATATTTACCCTTGATACTAAATCTGTCATGATCCTGAATGCTACAATGCGAAGCCCCATTACGCTATGCGTATGGGGCTGCTGGTCGCAGTTAATTGCATGATTACTAAGACATGAGAGCACTTTGGGGTGAGTAAGTCTCACAGTGTTAGTTATATGAAAGGTACTTTAACCTGAAACACAAACTAAGACAAGGAAATTCAGGGAAACTTTTGAGGTACCAAAACTTTATATTATCTTTAAGATTTGAATAATTATTTCATACTACAAAAAAATTACAAATTTTAACTACTAGAAACAAGTCTAGTTTTACAGACCTGTGTGATGCGCTATAATGTAGTTCATGTACATATTGTAAGTGGTGTGCTGTTATTTGCCATAGATAATAAAGTAAAAGAAGCTAGTGAATTCTTCCTTTCTGACAGCTTTAACATGCATAATATCTTTTGTTGGAAGTATAAGTGTATAAGTATCATACAACCACAGGAGGATTTTAATAGTATATGCAGCTGTGCCTTGTACACAGAATACGTTACGGTGAGCATTTGGTGCATTGTTTGAATTTGAATGGCTACCAACCTTCAAATATCACGGAAATGTTATAGCTTTACAATAGTCTTGTCATTCTGGTGGAATATATCATGTTCTGTGATACAGTATTTTGGAAGGAATGCAAAAGGGATGGCCCACCTTCTCAAACACTGTACGAAGTCCAGACTTATTGTAATACTGTGACAGTGATGGGAAAGTTAAGGTAATTGGGGGGGGGGGGGGACCAGGAGTGAATGGAGAGTAGATTAGAAAGTGATCAAAGTCAACACATATGCAAGATATGTGCATGGTATTAACCTGTTGATATATAGGCGAGTTCAGTGCCAGCTGTTGTCATTCTTATGACAGCCGGAAATTACACAACATGCCCAGCCACAGGGCAAATGTGAGTGAAAAGCAGGAAATCTGCCTACAGACACCTTCATGCCTTCATTGTTTTCATCCTTCAATCCTCAGGATCCAGAAGCGGTCAGCAGAGTCGGTGACCTCCGACTTGGGTGAATCCAAGAAGTCCAAGACATCACTGCTCACTGAGGAACTCAAGTAAGTTACAAACTACGAGTAGATACTTCTTTGTTTCATGATGGGACTGTTGAACATCATGGAATTTTTCCGACAGTCAGTGAAAAGCTTGCAAGGTATCATTTGCAGTTGGCATTTAACATCACAATATTTCATATTAAGATTTCAGAACTGCCGAAGGGTGTAGGTATGGGGAAAGAGAGTTTGCACAATTTTCCTTGACACCTAATCAAACTGATTGTTTGAAGGAAGGTGAAAGTTGGCTCTTGCTTCCATCTGTAACATTGTTGTTTACCTGCCAAATAACAGTTATTGTTCAGCTCGCTTTGTTGATGCATTTGAACAATAGCAATTTGTGGATCAAAGATGTATAGAATAAAGATTTGAATTTCATTTGTAATGTTTGCTTTTTTCCTGAATGTTTGTCATGCAAATTTGTAAATCAATTTTTGTTTTCTTTTTGTTTGTTTGTTTCACCTTCATGCTTACCATATACTCATATGTATATATGCTAACTGACTGATTGTACTCGGCATGAAGCCGCTGTATGCGATGCCAACATTGCAGTATATATTATCGTTTGTTGCAGACATTCTTTAGATCTTGGCAAGCAGGTGCAGCAGTGCACCAGATATTTCATTCATGCCTTTTCCTGTTCTCCTCTGAATGATTAGTTTGTCAGAAATCCTTCCCCAAGTCAAGACTCACAATGTGGAATGCCTCGAAGGATGCACCCATGAGGTCGCCATTCCAATCGACGAGGAGTACAAACCCCTAGAAGCGACTGGCAAGAAGGCAGCAAAGGTGAGCAGAGTTTTGTATGTCAGCCAGTTTTCTTATTAAGAGGGTAGTCAAGTGTGATATTGACTTTAAGTGTTCGTTATTCCCACTTTCGTGTAGGTACAATCTGTTTCTCAAGTTGTTGTTATTATTCTTATGTATGCCTTATAGTCAGTTTGATGTAAATAGGATGTTAATATATCGTACATGCTTGGCTTGTTCAAACCTATACCTTCTCATTGAACTCTGATCAAATATAATGTCTATTCTTCTGTCGCATAATTACATATTAGCATTAATTCTTCTTCTTTTTTCTTTGCTAGTGAGAGGTGATTTTGAATCTGAGTGTGACTTTTGTATTTCCCACATCCAGGAGTACCCTTTCATTCTGGATCCATTCCAGAAGGAGGCCATCAAATGTCTTGAAAATCAGCAGTCAGTCCTGGTGTCTGCTCATACCTCGGCAGGAAAAACTGTCTGTGCAGAGTGAGTGTCACTCGTTCTCATGTAGTGGTAAAATCAAATGAGATTGATGGAAACCCGAGTAGCGTATATTTGATTTCACTCAATATATTTAGAAACACTATAGATGAATCCAACTTCACAGCACTGTAACATATGGTGGCCACAACTGGGGCACTTGCAAAGAAGATCAAAAACACTTTCAATGGGTATAGGTATACCTGAAGCTCTCCAGTTAGAAATTATCATATAAAACAGTACCCAAACCGAATTGGTCTATAGAAAACAGAAGATATGCTGTGAATATGAATATATTTTTGTGAAGTGGAAGTGTAATTCTTTTTGTCGGCTTACAGAAGTTGTTGGTTGTTGGTGTTGTTTATTTCAGCATGTGTATTACCACCAGAAACCTTTGCAAATTCCTGGAAACAATTATAGGATGACATGTGAGAGTTATCCAATGTATAATGGTGCCAGCATGAACCCACGAACAGACAAAGCCCCAAATCATATATTGATAATTTCTCTATTGGCATGTTTTCTGTGCTTCTGGCACAGATAAGGAGAAACAAAGGTTGTCCATTGAGGCCAGAGAGATATAAGTACAGTAGGTCTTATAATAGGATAATAATGTCTCTCCAACCCCCTTCTCACTATTTGTATTACTCTTCCAGGTATGCCATTGCTATGTCGCTGAGGGACAAGCAGAGGGTCATCTACACCACGCCCATCAAGGCCCTTAGTAACCAGAAGTACCGTGAGATGTTCGAGGAGTTCCAGGATGTGGGTCTAATGACTGGTGATGTCACCATCAACCCATCTGCCAGTTGCCTTATCATGACGACAGAGGTCAGTATTAAAGTGTGAATTCAGGTTTAGAGAAATTACCAGTGAAACTGTGACATAGATTAGACATTTGTTTATCATGAGCTGTAAAAGAGATTGTATAGAATGAGATGAACATTTTGAAGACCGGTTTTGTTTTGTTTTATTTGTTTAATTTTTTAATTTTTTTTTTCAAATAATGAAGCAAGTATGAGATAATTGTTTAGGTCAAGTTCAGATTTAAACTCTCTCTGTTTACACAATGATGAAAGAAATATTTTATGATTATTTCTGTCATTGTACATGACTGTGCTTTGAGAGGGCAATTTACTGACTAGTGCTGAATTACTTGAGGTCAAAGTTCCAGGTAGTTTTTTATAAAATTGTTTTTCATAAAATTGTCTCATTTTGCACACTAATTGCTAAAAATATTTGACATATATGATATAAGTCATTGCATTGTGTATTATACATTGTACATAATTCCCCCGACCCTTAGATTCTGCGCAGCATGTTGTATCGGGGGTCAGAGATCATGCGAGAGGTCGGCTGGGTCATCTTTGATGAGATACACTACATGAGAGACAAGAGTGAGTATGAGATGTGATTCCGTAGCAGCATCCAAAGCTATTTTCCTATAGAGTGGAACAATCCTCTCTCTCTCTCTCAAGTGGAGCTCAGGTGATGCAGTGAAGTGACTCTGAAGAGATCACTTTCTCAACGCTTTCAAATTTAAGCATCTTTCCTGTTACGATGTTCTTAAGAGTCATTCAATTCACTTGTACCACTCCATGCATTTCAGTACTTTCACATCCACTTTGAACGCAATAATTGCTTGCTATGTTGGGCAAGCCTCTGGCAAAATGTCTGGCTGTCAGAAACACCTGTTGTTGGAAGGGTATGCATAGAATTTGAATGTTATAAATAGACTGCGCGTAGTGAAAATAAGGTACCCTATTTTCTTTCCCAAAGGATGGCAATGCGCATAGGTTATGTGCACACTGCTACACTCATGTAAGAATACACCAACAATCTGTCAAAAATTCATATCTGCGCAAAATTTTAACCTACCAGGTATATCGATTTATCCTCTTTTATCATTTGCAATGTTAACCTTGTGGGTAAAGAACATGTTAATTATGCACCATCATAGAACGTTGTATCGATCATTATGTTGACAATGGCCATGGGCTAGTTACTGAAAATTAGTTGCTTGTCAGTGTTTTACACAAAGATGAAAGTTTGTACAGTATGATGGCTGATGTCAATGAAGCTGTGTAGCACTACCATGAGCAAGCCAAGTGTCTATACACCAAACTAAAAAGAATTATAGCCATGTTTACTCTACAGTTTGTCCAAAAAAAAAAAATACAATCAGATTTTTGCATTGATAACACCCAATATGATTAACTTGTCTAAATGCTACTTCACGGTCTTAAAATATAACATCTTAGCTCTATTTTGCAGAAAACCCCATTCATTTTGGTTAAGCGGTCACAGAGAAATGTGGATTGTTGTAAAGCATGTCATGAGTCTGATTCTTCCAAGTTTAGCACTTGGATGCTCTTGTGTGTGAACACAATAGCCAGATCTTGGAGGGAATGGATTCCTGACATGCTCTACAAAATTCCTCATTTCTCTTTGACCACTGAAGCAAAAATCGAATGGGGTTTTCTGTAAGATGTGGGCAATGAGTTATAGTTTCGTACCTTGAAGTTGTATTTGGATTGATTCACTATTTTTAAAGTTATCATTACGGAGGGTCCTGTTGTGATTTTTTTAGGACATACGGTAGAGTAAAGGAGATAATGCATGTTTAATAGCCATCTCATCAGAAAATTGTTTGAGACTGACTGCTCGTGTGGTTTGAATCTTGGACATAGATCGTGGCGTGGTGTGGGAAGAGACCATCATCCTCCTGCCGGACAATGTCCACTACGTCTTCCTCTCAGCCACCATACCCAACGCCAAGCAGTTTGCCGAGTGGATCTGCCACCTCCACAAGCAGGTTCGAAAGACAAGCCTTTCTTTTGTTTGTTTGTTTTTAACCTATTTGAAGCATTTAATTCATAGAACTTGACCCGGAGGTTGTTTGCCATATCTGTTAGTATGCAGTAACTGCAGTATCCACTGCAATTAATCAATGATCTCTATGAATTGGTTTTCACCCAAAGAAACTGCAATTATTTGCAGTTGCTTTTGTTGTGAAGTGTTCAACTCTGATAAATGTAATCGCCAGTCAAGTGGAGGGCAGCGTATTAGCAATGTATAATATGTCATTGCGCCAAACATTTCCTTCTTTGTACACTTTCTTGGTATGTTGATTTCTCTATACATACTGTGATATAATAATAATTATGTGTATAAATATGATAACAAAATGTTATGATTCTAAATGTCCTTGTGAACATGTATATGATATGTGCTGTACTATGCAGTGTGTACTTTTCAAGCATATTTCACAATTTGAAACTTGTCAAGCAATTTTGTGAGTGGTTGAATTCATAATTATAAACAGCAGCAATGGGATTAGGAGTGCATGTCATTCAGTCATTTCAAGAAAAATCTGGATGACCTTTTAGATAATGATGTATTGTAAATGAATCTAGGGCAATTACCCTCTATGTAATTACCCCAGACCCTTCCCCTGACCTCAACCCTAATCCTAATCCTGAACATAATCCTAACCCTAACCCAAACTCTAACCCTTAACCTAACCCTAACCCTAATCTTTACTCTAACCTTATCACTAACCAGTATTTAGCCAGGGGGTAATTGCCCTGTTACGGGTTGTAAATTTCATTTCTATTTCCGAATTAACGAGAATATAAAAACACTGCAATAGATATGGTGTGTGCAATATCCATGACTTTGTGTGTATTTCTCTTTACTTCTGTATTTCCAGCCATGCCATGTGGTTTACACAGAGTATAGACCAGTTCCTCTCCAGCACTACATCTTCCCTGCAGGAGGAGATGGACTCCACCTTGTGGTAGATGAGAAGGTGAGACTGGGTTTCCACCCTGTTCATACTTTAATCCTAACTAGGCCGGGGGGGGGGGCCTCCGAGGCCCCCCCCCCCCTCGACGTTTCGCACAATGTATCGCTGTCGCAAAAAGCTATCGCTGCGACGTTTCATGACTTTTTTCTTTCGAGTCTCCCGCATCTTTTGACACTAAATTTGCGATGCCCGGGTGCGCGGTTCCGAAGTTGCGCATAAATATGTATGTGCATGTCAGACCAAAAATTGCTCAAAAACGTGAATTTGTGTACAATTTCAATGCAAACTGTGTTTACAGGCAAATTTCATAAAAGCATGATTATTTTAGGGTTTTATTGAGTAAAATCAATAAATAACATATTTTCTTGATCGGAACAATGTCGCGGACAAATTTCATCGAAAAAACAATGAAAAACATAAAGTTGAAAAAACAAAGAAATGCATAAGAAATTTAAAAAACAATAAAATACTTAACAAATTTTTTCTGATTGCACAATTTTTTTTCACTTACATTTGCTAAGGATGCTAAAAAGAATATTTACACAAAAAATGTGCCTGTTTTGAGCTTTATTTAGTGATTTATACCAAATTGTCTGATTTCATGCATCATTATGCATGAATTAGCATAACTTAGCATAAATGATAATAAAAAAAAAAATTAACTTCATGGTACTTTAGATTACATCATAGGCAATGTGTGTGCCAATTTTCGTCGCGATCGCGCGGTCGACAGCCGAGATCTGGAGGGGGGGCCTGGGAGGCCCCCCCCCCCCCCCCCCCCAGCCATATCATCTACCTAAATAGCCCGGCCTAGTTAGGGTTAATCATATTCCTTGTCTGTAGGCTGCTTGATATCCCTGCTGCAGTTTTGATTAGCAGAGGCATTCTGTTTTGAGACTGCTATGCACTATACATTACATCCTGATTATCATGTTTTGTACAAAGTGTGTAATCACATCTGACTAGTCTTGTGTAAGTTTTATATATGAAAGAGGCAAAGATTTGACATGCCTTGTAACTGGAATACAGGGTTGGTTTGTTTGTTTGGGTGTTTGTTTGTTGGCATTTATTCTTCCTTGCAAGTCAAACTATATTCATATGAAATGTTTTCTGCTTGTGCCCATTCTGGCACTCATTATCAGGCGAAGTACAGCATGAATGGATAGATGTTCGTCAGTTTCCTACTAGTCCCAATATGGCCCTTAGTTTTAAATATAGCAGGCCGTAATCAGGCTGGGTATAGAGTTTTCTCATTCATACATTCAGAGACGCAACTATGCGACCTTTGACAATTATTTTGAAGTTTGTCTGTTTTTGTTGTATCGTCTTGATTCACAATTCACTCTGTCAATCTTTCAGGGAGACTTCCGACAAGACAACTTTAATGCTGCCATGCAGGTCTTGAGAGATGCTGGCGATGCAGCGAAAGGTGACCAGAGAGGGCGCCGTGGTGGAACGAAAGGTACGGCAATCGGATTGTGGAGTACAGCTGTGGATGGAGAAATGCACACATGCACGTCGTATTCATGTTTGGATCAGCAGTAATATCACTGATAGCACTCAACTGACGAATTTCATGACCCCCCCCCCCCCCCCCCCCGCAAAATATATAACGTTATACAGTAGTCAAGCCATGGTAGCCGTATCATTACTTTTATCTCTGTGGAGAAAGTTTATTGGCAATAAAACAGATTCTTTCGGTCCGCAAGAAGTTAGTGATATTGTATCATTTCTTTGACAGAGACATTGTTTCTTTCAATTTGTTCGAGATCTGGATTTTTTTTTTGTGGACATATTCATCAATGTATTATTATTTTTTTTTTTAATCCTCTCAGGCCAGTCCAACATCTTCAAGATCGTGAAGATGGTGATGGAGAAGAGCTTCCAGCCTGTCATCGTCTTCAGCTTCAGCAAGAAGGAGTGCGAGGCGTACGGCCTGCAGGTGTCCAAGCTGGACTTCAACAGCCCAGAGGAAAAGACCTTGGTGGAGGAGGTCTTCAACAACGCCATGGACTGCCTCTCAGAGGAGGACAAGAAACTACCGCAGGTCAGAAAATCAGTTGACGTATTGTAAAAGCCTAAATTCTCATGGTGATTAAACATTCGCGAATCGTGCATGCAGGCTGTCGATCACAAAAATATAGTAATGCACAGAAATATCGGCAGAAAGGGAAATAGAAATTTGCCCAATTTGCTCTGTCCAAGGCCAGCACACTAGCGTAATAGCGTTAAGTGGCAACCAGTACTCACCATTTCTTTTTTCTTTTTTTTTCTGAGAGATTTAACCTTTACTTCAAGCAACATTTTAACAAAACAGGTTTGTTTGAGAAGTTGCACTGTCTTCTTAATGTTCTTGATGAGTTTTGGACTTTTTATTTTTCTTTTTTTTCCCCTTTTTGCAGTTATCACGATAATGAAAAGACCACAAAGCATGTAACTAACAACTCGCGAAAATGACCGATCATCTGTCATTTGTGAAGATGTCAGCAGACAAATGAGTGGCCCAATTTGCTTTCCCTGCAGTCCAGACCTTTGCCACCATCATTAAGATTGTGATCAATATGTGTGGGCCGAAAAATTCTGTCGAGAGTGGACACAATTTGCCAGAATTCTGGATAGAACCAACTCTGACTGTGTGTTTAAATGGGATATCAGTTTTCGACATCCGTCCCCCTGTGCAGGTGGAGAATGTTTTACCGCTCCTCAAGAGGGGTGTCGGCATCCACCACTCCGGTCTGCTGCCGATCCTGAAGGAGACAATCGAGATTCTCTTCTCCGAGGGCCTCATCAAGGCCCTCTTTGCCACGGAGACCTTCGCCATGGGCCTCAACATGCCGGCCAGGACCGTCGTCTTCACCAACGCCCGCAAGTTTGATGGGAAGGACTTCAGATGGGTGAGTTTGTGAGGGTTGGCAGTATTTATTCTCCAGTTCATGGGAACCAGTATGTTGCAATGTAATGATTCTATATGTGTTACTTTGATGCTATTTTTTTTTTTTTTGCCTGCGCTTGGCTGTATCTTACAAGGCTCTTGACATAGGTATTTTGTTAATTCAAACACAAATATTGCCTTAATGATATAAGACAAAACGCCTTTGTATGAATAATGCCGTGACCTCCACGTAAAGGCCTCAGTGATACAATAAGGATTATCACAACTTGGTTATTTCTCTTTATCAGTGGATAGTTTCAGAAAATGTGTGCCAATCAGCAAAAACAAAGTCAGGCCCAAAAGTGTGCCTATTGGCAAATAAGGCACAAAAAGGACAACTGCCGGTTGAGAAAGATAAGGCAGTTAACGTCATAGGGTTAGTGGTACCTTAACGCCCTTATCTTTTTCAACCGACGAAATAAACTTTGGTTCACTTTTAGCCTTTGTAGTGATATATTGATTTATTTGGGGAGGGGGGGGGTCATAGAATAATTTACAATCAAGTGTCCTGATGTTCTTAAAATATTTATCTCATTGCTTCTCAGTGAGTGTGTGAAAGATTGTTTTGAAGAGGCTAGGTTTAAAAAGAGAAAATTTAGAGTGATGTTGAAGCAAATTCCACATTCATATTTGATGTAACAGGTATGTTGAAGAGGACTTCAGAACAGTGTATTTTGTAATGAGCGTAATATCCAGTTTGTACCATAATCCTTATATTTCGGCAACATGTATACAATATAACTGATGTTGCGTCCTCTCAGGTGACATCCGGGGAATACATTCAGATGAGTGGTAGAGCTGGTAGGCGTGGCCTGGATGACCGAGGCATCGTCATCCTCATGATAGATGAGAAGATGAGCCCAGGGGTGGGCAAGACCATCTTGCAGGTCAGTGAGCATTTCGTCTGTCCATCTTTCAATCTTAATGTCCTCCTATATATTTTGGTCAACACATGCAATAGTAGCTGTGCCACACGATCCAGTTTAAGCGCATGGCAGTGGGATGTCATTGTTTTCTGAAAAACACTAAGTATATCATGGTTACTTTTTATATACCAAAGCTCCATGGAAAATGAATGAATGAATGAATGGATGGATGGATGGATGTATGAACAAACAAATGAATGGAGGAAGGGCGAACAAATGACTTTTTTTTGTGTAGTTCCGTTATAAACTTACAAGATTCCGACAATGCAATCTTACTTCATTAAAGAACAGTAACACGTTCGAATAAATGTCATGTTAAATCACATAGGAGGAGACCAAGAATTGTATACAATGGGCATGAAAATGATCATCCCATTCATTCTATTCATAGAATGGATGTCAGAATACATTGCTTCATGAAATCCCAGAAAGATAATTACAACAAGATGTACTGTTTCATCTTTATGACCGTATTATACTCTGCCCTTTTCAGATTCTTTTCTTCTATTTTTTTTTTGTGTGTTTTTGTTTAAAATATCACAACTACCATTAAAATAGCTCCTTTGAGTAAATTTGACCTATGACCTTTAACCTCTGAAGGGTCAGGCGGATCCCCTGAACAGTGCCTTCCACCTGACGTACAACATGGTGATGAACCTGCTGAGGGTGGAGGGGATCAACCCAGAGTACATGCTGGAGAGGTCCTTCTTCCAGTTCCAGAACTATACTGCCATCCCCGAACTCTTTGAAAGTGGGTCCAGAATCCGACTTCTGCCTTGTAATTTGTAGTCTGTAATCTATTATAAAGAGTTCAAGTATGAATGCTGTGTAAGTAGCAGAATAGTGTCAGAATAGTGGATTTCTCGTGTGAGATAACATCTAATCATTTCAGCACTGTTTTGATCTGTGCATTCTCAGTCTAGGATGGATGCCAACTCAAATTATCTGTTTGCAGGTTTGTGGTTTGTGTACCTCTACACCAACAGCATTCAACAATTATATGAGTCTTTGGCTGTAGACATTTTAATAATGCCAAGTTACTAAAAATGATTACAGATGCAGTTGTTGAAGCTGTTTATATTTTGCTGGTAAGTCCCTATATAAATTGTGCAGCTGTTTGTTTGTTTACTTGTTTGTTTGTTTTTTTTTTCATTGGTAGGTGCATTATTTGAATGCATGCTGCATACATTCATGATTGGATTGGCTTTATGCTCTGTGAAAAGGTCACTACCATTGTAACTCTGTATTCCTGTCGATGAAGAATGTGACGGAATAAAATATAGTTTATTGATTTACCAGAAGACTCCTGAAGTGGCTCTTTTTGAAATAATTGCTCTCTGCCCCAGTCTTTGTTCACTCTTTTTAGGACATAACAGTTTGATAATGGTAGTTGCAGTACTGTAAAAGTGGAAATTTTCGTGGTGTTGAAATTCTTGCGCATTACGCGCAACCAGAAACTAGCGTGAAAATAAAAGCACGCGAATATTTTTGCTTGCCATATGTTCCTGTACTTGATGTCTTGATTCCGTGGAATTAGAAACACGCGAAACTCTTCTTACCAGGCCAAGCGCGAAAAATTAGTTGCGCGAAATATCCACTTTTACAGTATATGAATCATGTGGTAAATATATAAACTCTGTAATGATGATATGCTATATTGTTCATGAGAGTAACTTTACTTTACTGTATTCTGCAACATCTTTCAGAGTTGCGTAAGTTGGAGGAAGAGTACAATGCCATGGCGATTCCCCAGGAGGACAGCATCGAGTCTTATTACAAGATCCGGCAGCAGCTGAGGAAGCTTGCTGGAGAGATCCGAGAATTCATCACCCGACCTAAGTACTGTCTGCCGTTCATGCAGCCGGGCAGGATGGTCAAGGTGAGAGATAAAAACAACAACAACTTCATACTGTAACTGTAGAAGTATTGTCAGTACCTTGGTATATTAAAGGGATGGTACAGCATTGCTTGAGGTGAGGATTTAGCCTTTAACATTTTGCGAGATATTTGGAAACCACTCTATGAAATATTTAGAGAGCATACAATTCTAAGGGGAATCAAAAGTTTTGATGAATATTGGTTTTGATACGACTGAGATATCCAAAAACATGGTAAAACAAAGAGAGCCTAACAAAAGTCGTGGCTTGTCGCATTTTGTAAGCATCGCTTTTTCTGATATCTCAGACATTTCAAGACCAATTTTCATCAAATAAACTTTGAATTCCTCAAAGAATTACATGTTCTTTCATATTTCATAAGAGGTTTCTCATTGCAACTGATTGACAAATTGCCCTACTTCGACGTAAATAAGCACTGAATTGATCAGTGTTTTAGTAGTAGCCATGATAAAAAATCATGGGCGTACATACTCGAGCAGGATTCAAACCCACGACCTCCTGATCACCGGACAGGCGTCATCTCCACTAGACCACCGAGCTTTCGCCCGACAGCAAGTGTTGGTTCTAATCCTTATAGCATGCAGCGGGTACTGCTTTGTTATTCAAATTTATGAAGTTCTTCCGTCGAGATGTTTTCATTGCAACTGATTGACAAATTGCCCTACTTCGACGTAAATAAGCACTGAATTGATCAGTGTTTTAGTAGTAGCCATGATAAAAAAATCATGGGCGTACATACTCGAGCAGGATTCGAACCCACGACCTCCTGATCACCGGACAGGCGTCATCTCCACTAGACCACCGAGCTTTCGCCCGACAGCAAGTGTTGGTTCTAATCCTTATAGCATGCAGCGGGTACTGCTTTGTTATTCAAATTTATGAAGTTCTTCCGTCGAGATGTTTTCATTGCAACTGATTGACAAATTGCCCTACTTCGACGTAAATAAGCACTGAATTGATCAGTGTTTTAGTAGTAGCCATGATAAAAAATCATGGGCGTACATACTCGAGCAGGATTCAAACCCACGACCTCCTGATCACCGGACAGGCGTCATCTCCACTAGACCACCGAGCTTTCGCCCGACAGCAAGTGTTGGTTCTAATCCTTATAGCATGCAGCGGGTACTGCTTTGTTATTCAAATTTATGAAGTTCTTCCGTCGAGATGTTTTCATTGCAACTGATTGACTACTACTAAAACACTGATCAATTCAGTGCTTATTTACGTCGAAGTAGGGCAATTTGTCAATCAGTTGCAATGAAAACATCTCGACGGAAGAACTTCATAAAAGAGGTTTCTCATTATCTCACAAACACACACACACAAAAGTTGGAATCCTGCAGCCTCATCTAAACGAAAACTTTACCACTCCTTTAATATTCACATATTTTTGGCTTCTGTTCGCTTGTGCAAATTCTAAAAGCAGTGTGAAAATATCTTAATGCTTTTACAAGTTTCCTTTCAGCATACACTCAGGCATATGCAGACACCCACATGTACATACAAACATGCTAATACCTTGATACCACTGTTATTATCAATACTCTCGGCTGAAAATAAGTGAAAAATATGTGTCTTATCTCTTTCGGTATCTCCCTTTGCTGCAGGTGAAGAACGGAGAGGATGACTTTGGTTGGGGCGTGGTCATAAACTTCCAGAGGAAGGCCAACCAGAAGGCCAGCAACGCCAGCAAAGATGCCCCTCTCTACGTGGCAGAGGTCCTCCTGAGCTGCTCCCAGGAGAGCATCAAGAATGCAGCGTCTGAGGCGGCCCGGCCGGCCAAGGCGGGAGAGAAAGGGGAGATGACGGTGAGTGGGGCGAGCATGTCTTGGGTGCTTGGTTGTGGATAAGCAGGTTGTAAACTGGTAGTAAATTGGTAGTAAACTCGTTGTGACTTCGTGGTAGGCTGGTTGCGACGTGCTAGTAAATTGGTAGTAAGCCAGGTGTAAATTGTTTGTAAGCTGGTTATGATCTGTTAGTAAGCTGTTGTGATGTAGTTATGTAAAAGTGGAAATTTTAGCAATGTGGAAATTTTTGTGCATTTCACACAACCAGAAGCTAGCACAAAAATAAAAGCATGTGAATAGTTTGCATGCTATATGTAACAGCAAAAAAAGTTCCGATTCCATAGAATTAAAAATATGCCATATTCATCTTACTGAGCCAAGCACAAAAAATTACTCAAGCGAAAAATATCCACTTCTACAGTTGTGAGCTGGTAGTAAGTTGGTGGTAAGAAGTTGATATGTTGGTAAAAAGCTGGTAGTACAGTGGCAGTGAGTGGTAGTGAGTTGAAAAAAAAGAAAGAAATTGGTGACAGTTAGCTTTAGTGAGCCTAGTAATTTACTTCACATGTAATGGATATTTCTTTTAATCAGAGGATAAAACTGGATGTTGATTTACTATGACCATGGTAGTTGTTGTTTCTGTAATTAATCGCAAAACTGAATGTCAAGTGGATGTGTGTAAAAAAAAAAGGGGGAGAAAACTTACAAAGGTGAACTATAGATAGATGACAGAGTTCTATTGTGGTAACCAAGGTAGGAGTACTACACACTATTGTTGAGTTATCACCATATTTCTGGAAACCATGTTTGTTGACCAGGTGGTTCCCGTCCTGCTGAATCTTTTGACGGACATCAGCAGTGTCCGGCTGTACCTGCCCAAGGATCTCCGGCCACTGGACAACAGGCAGAGCGTGGGCAAGTCAATACAGGTATGTTAACACCATGCAGCTCTCCTCATTACTCTCTGGTAATAAGTGATGTAAAATTTTGAAATTATGGTAACTGCTTATGTATCTTTCATGCAATTGCAATGACTCTTATTACAAGTCAGTAGATGATTGCTTGTATAAGTGTGTTTTTTAATCTATTTTTCGTCTTTACTGGAGAATTACAATGCTGGTAGTTAATATGCATTGATGGTGTATTGTTAAATGGCAACATACTCTGTGTAAATATTATGTGATCACATTTATATATGAACTGCGGGGCGAAATGATTGAAACCACCAGCACTGTGAGTGTAGGATGTCAATTCATGAACCTTGTTCACTACTGCTGGCCAGATGTACAGAATCAATGTCTATGGATTGTGTATTCATTCATTCGTTCGTTCGTTCGTTCGTTCGTTCGTTCGTTCGTTCGTTCATCTTTTCACCCATTCATTTATTAATTTATTTCTTTATTTACATATATGATGGTAGTGATCATTGTTTTGTGTGTTTCTTTCACTGTCTAGGAAGTGCAGAGGAGATTCCCAGATGGTTTGCCACTCCTGGATCCAGTGGAAGACATGGGTATCAAGGATGATGGTCTCAAGAAGGTGGTAGAGGTGAGTTACCATGGCAACAAAACTTCTTAGTGATGACACTCTGTAGAAGTCATCCCACTCTCATGAGAGCTGGCTGATGTTGCGATCCAAATTACATGCATTTCTTCTGCTTGCTCAGTGTCCATCTATCTACCTAGAAGGCGATCACACATTACAAAAGAGTTTAAGTCTTTCAGTCCTGTTGGTGATATGTTTATGCACAATATCAATAGCACTGTGAGATGGTGGCCTGGAGTGAGTAAATCAGTGTCAATAGAAAGTAACCTCCATAACTTTCCCTGGTATCTTGCTCTTGGGGAAGAAAGCTTGAGGGTTTCAAATCTTGTCTGTTCTGTCTGAAAAGTTTGAAGTGATCCCTATTTGTGCATACTTTAGTGATTTGTTACGGAATCATACTATAATTCGAGCAACGTTTGTCTGTCTGTCTGTCTGTCTGTTTGTTCCTCTACTCCTCCCAGGTCCTTGGTCCAATCTGCACCAAACTTAGTGGGTGGATGCAGGTTGACCGCGAAATTGCCCTTGAGGGGTTCATTTTTGGAAAGGTCAAGGTCACTGGGGTCAAAGGTCAAATAACTTCAGACACCCGATAGAGGGCGCTATTTAGGCCTACTTATGTGGGGATTCCCCCAGAAATATAATCGGACACCCGATAGAGGGCGCTATGTAGGCCTACTTATATGGGGATTCCCAGGTGTACGCCAAAGAGATTTTTCTCCTCAAAATCTCTTTGGTGTAAGCCTACTTATGCTTCCAGTAAGTTTGGCCAAGATCGGACCAAGGAGTAGCGCAAAACAGATATTTGACGTCTGTTGACCCAGTGACCTTGACCATTTCTGGGGGAATCCCCATAGAGGATTTCTGGCACTCCACGGGTACATTGACTAGTATGATGAACTTGGCTCCACACTCCTTTACAGAGTCAAGAATCAAAATTTGGAATAATGTAACAAGAGGTTTCAGAGAAATATGATATCAAGTACATGTACATTTGACTGGCTCTGATAAGATGTTGACAACACAAACCTTGTGCTTTATTTGAATATGCTTAACCTCTTCTATTCCTGCCTTACAGAAAGTTGAGGCCTTTGAAGAGCGCATGTACCTGCATCCTTTACACAACGACCCTGAGCTGCAGAAACTCTATGGCCTCTATGAGAAAAAGGCACAGGTGGGTTAAGTCTTTTATCACTACAGACAAAATACTATGAGCTGGGTTTCTGAGATTCTGAAATTGATCCTGATTTGAATATTTACACTGACCTGAAGAAACACCAAGTCCTTGTAGAACTAACACTCAATGGCATTTCTTTTCTGTACAATGTTGATAAAGTTGATAGTCAGTAGGCAAAGACTCTGGGCAAATGCTGTTTTGATTGAGATTATAGTCATCATCTTTAACATACTTTTGTTTACCCCGGTGTTTGTTCACCCACCCCACCTTAAACATTCTCTTGAGCTGTTCTTGTATCAATATTATTGAACATACATCTTTTCTGTGTATTGAAATCACTGTTCAGTTAATAGAATGTGTAATTTTTTTTTTTTCAAAATCACTTTCCGATTAGGTACGGTAATGTCTGCAGTAGTATCTGTGTTAGAGTAAAATCGTAATGTCATGAATCAAACCCCAGATTGATAGGTCAAGATTTTGGCTTTTAATGCACATGATAAGCTTTGTACTAGTTAAAAATTGGCATATCTTTGCTGCTACTCCATGTGAATCTGACAGCTGGCACAGCAAATCGTCGAGGCAAAACGGGAGCTGAAGAAGGCACAGAACGTGATCCAGATGGACGAACTCAAGTGCCGCAAGAGAGTGATCCGGAGGATGGGATTTGCGACATCAGCCGACGTCATTGAGACCAAGGGTAGAGTCGCGTGCGAAATCAGCAGGTAATATATGAGGTTTCCTTCATCCTTAACTCTAATTCAAAGCATTTTACCAGTTTGCCTGTTCACAGCACGTTTTAATTGTTTTAAGGTCAGGTCTATTTGACTCCTTATTCCAGAGACAGAATGTGAGAGTATTATGATATCTTCTAATCATCTTTATTAATTCATTGGAAAAATATCTGATTTTTTATTTTACCCACCAAATGTTTGGTGATTAAGTTACCTTCCATTGATTACTTTAAACCACTTCTTGCCATGAAGATGGGAAATGAGGATGTGTCCTGAATTCTAGTAATTGGTTTTTCGTTCAAAGAGCGAATGTAGAGTAATGCTGCTGAGACTGATATTTTCTCATTTGGACACACAACTGTTCTTGTTATTCAATAGATGGGTGTTTTAGTCATTTTTTTGAGGAATTTTCCTCAACAATCTTATCGGGGTCATATTTTGTGAAGAAGTGGAGGTCTGTGAATTTTGCATCCAATAAGATGTCACGGATTGTAGATCCATTCATTGCAAGTCTAACATGATTGAAATGAGGCAAAACTGAGGTCATTTACAGGCGCGGTGGAGCACCCCAATTATCTCGCAGAAATCCATCGGCAGCCGAGCCTCATTTGCATAAAGTAAACAACATGTACTCGCGTAGTTGAGAAAAAGTAAACAACTTCTCAAGCTAATAACAATTTCAGGAAACCTATTTTCGGATTAAAATTGAGTTAGTTTGAATTTGAAAACATGTCCGAATATGCACATATAACATATTAAAGGATTTGACAATGATAAAATGTGAAATTTTAGCGAAAACGTGGCGAGCAAAATTACCAAAAATATGCCTCGAAAATCATCCTAAAATTCACGAAGTGTGATTGCGGAACAAAAGCGCCATTCATACAAAGTACACCGAAATTTATTTATCTGCTTGCATTTTAAATTTCATACCATAATATTCCCGGCCATGGTTGTGTCGGAAAAAAACAGAAGGTGATGTCAAAAATGACACGAACGCAAAGCGTACAGGTCGGTCCCATGTATAATTAATCGCGTCACTGTGGCGTTGCATGTCACAGCACACACAACGCATTGCTGCATGCAGCGTGCGCGGCAGCAGCTCAGCAATCACCGCCGTGCGACACTCAGCAAAATAATTGACTGCGTCACATGCAAACCAACAATGAGCACGAAATCCTGAATCTCACGTACCACGCATGCCCAATATTACGGGGAAAGAAATGACGTCATTTTCAATTGTTTCGCCGACTACAATTTTCTATTCCAAACCCTGTAGAAACAAGTTGATTTCTCAAAAAGTACAGGTGGTACAAAGCGAAAACTTTCACCATATATGGATTGAGGCCTGATGAACTTATGTTGCCAGTTTCGGACACATTGGAGCCCGGCCATAGTCCAGTCGGAAAAAAACAGAGAGCATGTTTTGCGAGAGGTGATTTTCAAAACGCTTTAATATCTCAAGTTCTAGTGCAGCAAATTTCATAATTTTTTCATCAAAAGGAAGGTTTTTAAAAACTTAGATAGTGTGGGAAGTTTGAGTTTACTAGCGGCACGCATAGCGGCACAAGGAGAAGGTAAAGATTTGACTTTTTCATGCACACAGTTTCGGGCAGCCGTGGATGCCCGTTGGAAATTCAAATAGAACGGGGCGATAATGAGATGCAAATTGGGGTGCTCCACCGCGCCTGTTTATATGAAGAGATGTAACTATTCAGTATGATGTCATAAAAACAGTTGGTATGTTCTTTGGTGCCGTTCTTTCAGTGCTGATGAGCTGGTCCTGACGGAGATGATCTTCAACGGTCTGTTTAACCCTTTGACCGCCGAGGAATGTGTGACCCTACTCAGCTGCTTTGTGTTTGAGGAGAAGAGCAAGGAGACGCCAAAACTCACCAGCCAGGTCTCAACGGCTCTCAGGCAACTCCAGGTAAGAGGGGCAGCAGCCATTCCAAATCTTACCCCGTTCCATACTGAATTCTGAAATCCCCATGCAATTGATATACAGGCCACCAGATTCCCGTATAGAATGGGTCGAGACATGTAAAAATAGTGTCAGTCTTTGTTTATCTCACACAACTCATGATCACTATCAATTTTATGACATGTATAATTATCTAATTAATCTTTCTTTCCAACAATATGCGTACATTTTTGTGTGTCTGTGTTCAGTACAAACCTGATATATTTTCAAGCTATCAATTTATGCAATTTGTATCTATCTTTGATAAAGTGATATTGAATAGTACAATGTATCTCATCAGATTTGGTATATGGGTGTGACTGTGCATGAAAACATGATTTAGTACAAACAAAGATTCTTAGTTTGTATCATTGAATTACAGTTGATAAGTCCTATTGGAGAGGTTGCAAAGACCATCTTTCATGTAAATGCACAGAATAAGATTGGGTTAAACTTATAATAAAGGAAGAGTGTTGAATTCCTATTCCATTGACTTACCACTCTAACTATGCATATGTCCTTTGATAAGAAGAAGATTTTAATGATGTACTCCTATTCCAATGCTAAATTCTTGTCCAAAAAAAAAACTGACCACTGTCGACAATGTTGGTCCCTCCCTCAGGACACAGCCAGAAGGATAGCCAAGGTGAGCGCAGAGGCCAAGCTGGACATCGACGAGGAGGACTACGTGATGTCCTTCAAGTCTACCCTCATGGAGGTCGTCTACGCCTGGGCCTCGGGCTCCTCCTTCTCACAGATCTGCAAGATGACTGACACATTTGAAGGTACAGGGCAATGACAGCTGAACCATGCGATTCACGACCAATTGTTTGATTTGATTTGATTTGATTGGAATAGATATGTACTTTGCTGGATACTGAAAACATTACCAAGTTCTGATGCCTTGTTGCTGGTTGTTTTTTTCCATTGCCAAGCACAGACATTTTTCATTAAGGCTTGTATTATAAATGAGTGTTTATTCAATATTGTATGATGTCCATAAGTGCAGTGAATGCCTTCAGGATACAGACTGGTCTTTTTTTCTTTCTTTCTTTCTTTCTTTTTTTTTTCTTCTTCTTCTTCTTCTTCTTTTGTGATTGTAATTTTGGTTTTGCATTGTCCTGATGTTATTTTATTTTTCAATCTTTTTGTGCGCTTAGCAATGCCAGTATAGAGCCCCTTAGAAATGGAGTTATTATTGACATTATTAACGGAGAATGTGATCATGAGTCTGTTATTGTATGACTTTGTGCATTTGAAGTTTTAAAAAATATTGCTTGAATTGCTGCCCAAGAGCATTGCCTGATTTCTCGGCAAGTGCATGGATTCCAAAGTAAGACGATGGCTGTGTTTATAATGTTTGCAAATGTAAGAACCTAAGGAATCGAAGTAACATTCATGTCCACCTAAACTGCTTTACCCAGTTGCATATATCGGGAATTCGTGTGAATAATTGCTTTCTGTCCGTCACAGGGAGTATAATCCGCTGCATGCGGCGTCTCGAGGAGCTGATTAAGGAGATGTGTCATGCTGCCAAGGCCATCGGCAACACAGAGCTGGAGAACAAATTTGCAGAAGGTTTGTGATTAGCTCTTCTCCAATATTCTTAGTAATCTTACCCAGGTGATTGTCACTGCAATCTTGTGTGGATAATGCAGACAACAGTCAGAATTATTTCATTTCTAATCAACTTTACACTGATAGTCATTTATGTCATTAGTTTTTCTGTTTGTCTGTTGTTGTTGTTTTTGTGGTGTTTTTTCTAGCCAGACAATTGCTCACTTATATTTCAGTGATTTTCTGAAGCGTATGCTTATTCAGTATACTGTATATACATATTTATTTGAATTTGTAAATGAATGATATTAGGCTATGTCTTCTTCAGACCCAATATTTCTTTCATCCTTATCAGCTCTTGTGTAATTTTGCTGATTTTCTTCCACAGAAAGGACTTCATGTAGCAGGGAGCAAACATGTATTAAGTTTTGATTCTAATATTTGTTGAGATAACTGCTGACTTTCAGAAGTGAATACATGTATGCAGTTCTTACTTGAATAGTAATAAGGTTCTTGCTATTCATGGAAGTTTATTTGCTGTTATACTGCATGCAGGTCTTATGTGCGGACAGCACTGAGCTTATGGTGTTAGCATATTTCTCAAATTCTCTGTTCAGTGTTTATCAGTCTGTGAAACAAGTATGGGTATGATGACAGCTTGTGTTTTAGATCAGTGCCAGTGTTCAAATTGTGTGCCATTTATTCCCCCCCCCCCCTTCTGTTTGCTGCCCAGGTATTGTGAAGATCAAACGGGACATAGTCTTCGCTGCCAGTCTCTACCTGTGAGATCATTAGGAGAATCTGTGTGGAGTTCCTATCTGATTTAAACAAGTACTCAATGTAGAGACTGGACAAGCTCACCTGCATTTGACTGAACTGTTATATAATTGTGGTACGTGGACCAGAGTTGATCTGTGCGAGTCAAAAGGAGTGTACCTGTGGATGGTAAAGCTTGACGTACTCATGTGGACCACAGAGGGAGACATGTGCTTTCAGAGTTGTGGAGAAGGGTGACAGCACGGTACGCTCATGGCTGTGATTTTGACTGTGGGAAGTTGTCAGGTGGTCAAAGCAGCAATCTTTGACATCTTCAGACACAAGTTCTCATCCCATCACGCTTTTCATCTGGAAGGATTGTGTGCGACAACATCTAAAAGGAGTGATTTAATGAGATGTGGAAGCGTCAACAACGGAGCTGAAACTACCTACTCATCAACTTTTTTTTAATATGATAAAGGGGCAGTTATTCTCGATGTCAGTGGAGGAAAGATGAAGTGTAATGCTGAAATAACAAGCAGAGCAAGTGTAACATTATTTATACCCTCCTCCCATGCAAGCTGTCCGTGTTACACACCATAGATGTACATATTTTGTAACAATATGAAATATGAACCGGGATTTTTTTTCAAGTACACAACACTCCAAGACATCTCATTCATGATTGAACTTACTAGCAACGGAACCCCAGTGGGTTTCCGTCAACCAGTTGTACCAAGGTAATTTAGAAGTGACAAGGTTGTGTGAGGTGTGTAGCATGGCGGCCAGCACTACCCTGACTGGAAACAATTGATGGTAAAATGTCACAGCTTGGAGTGCTGTTGTACAAGGAGTCAACCGTATCTGTGGTAAAGGTACTGGGAGAGATGCTATTGGTATGGTATCCCATTTATATTGCACCTTCATAGTAATTTCAGCACTTTCTATATCAGGCTATTTGTAAGACAGCAATATCAAGTCAGATTGGTAAAATACCAGTGTGGTCAATACCACTCTTAGTAATTCATATCATACAGGCAAAACAACATGTCCACGCTTTACTGATACATGTTGTAGTGTTAATCAGGAGGTCCTGTGATTTAGCATGTCTTAGCATGTGACAACATGGAGAACTATTTTTCCAAATGCATTCTCATGCTAGTGGTGTTCATGGAATTGCAGAAGATTCATTCTTGTAAATTGATGTTGAGGGGGAAAAGAATCGGTTTCCATATTAGAAGTTCCTAGTGTTTGTTTTTGCCATGGTAAATGTGTAGTGTCACCTACCAAATGATCAAGCTTTTGAGTGTTTTTGTGTCTCAAGTGTTTCCTGTCTGGGATCATATTCAGATAGTGTTTTATACTGCTTTCATATTTGCATTTTTATTATTGATAATGAAGCAAAAATTCCACATCAGGTTTCCCTTTGCCCTCACAAAGTAGTGCCAAAGGCTTAATTGCGCTACTGTATGCCTTATGGGGGAGAGGGCTTTTGTTTTATTGCAACAATGCAACCCTGACCAGAAATCATGACATAAAAGTACCTCATACTCATCCCAAAATGTTACATTGTTGGAGGTTCCCTTTTCAGTCAGACTGCAAGCCATTACTGTATGAAAAGATAACTTTGTGACTGAACTGGTTCCATGACATTTGCTCCTGCAACAATTGTTCCCATGAAATATCTGCACAGTAAAAGCCAAGCATGAATTTAAACCTACAAACATAACCCTAATCCTCATATCAAACTAAACCTTAAATCCTATCCCAACCTTAGCCCTATATCCTATGTCTTAGAAATAAGACCAGAGCAATTGTTGGCCTTATTGTGAAATTTGTCTCCTTAGACAAATTTCCACGGCTGGACAACTTTGCCTTCGGCAGGTCCCGTTATGATGCTGCGAGAGAGTGGATTGTGCAATCATAGAAGTCTAGTTGATCGCCAGAGATCGTGCGCGATCCACAACTAGCTTCAATCCCAACGTTTCAAGTCACTCGTTCCGTGCACGATCTCAAGCATGATAATTGTGCATGTATAATATTTCAGGTCAGCTGTTAGACAGTCTCCTTGATCACCGTACACTAAACAAGTCATGGATTGTGATGTGATTCGTCTATGTTGAATTGGGTAACATTCTGAAAGTGGCAGAGTGCACTACTGGGATACCCCTCTGTGGCTGGTCCGATATATTGTAGTCGATGTAACATTGTGAAACATCGTGTAGCAACCTAGACCAGGTAAGCTCTACCATTATATTACTTCTGGTATACAAACTGTAGCTTTTGGGCTAGTATTTCACAGTTGTATGCACAATCAAAGATCATACAATAAATATCAACTAACTTTAGGTATTTATTAGTTCACTAGAGGATTGAGACAAATTACACAAGACATAACAACTATCCCTTGTCTTACCTCTGTCTGATGTCCCGCTTTGAGAAATACACATGTATTTCTTGTGTAGCTCATTATAGTCTAGTTGCAACTGCTGGTGCTGCTGCCTGCGGATATGAAGTTCCTCTCTGGCAGCGCACTCCGTGGCGGTACAGATATCATTATCGCTCAGGTACCTCGGGTAACTAAAATCCGGCTGGTCAGGCTGGACATGTGATGTCTGCTGAAGCCGTTGAACAGGAGGCGGCTGGTGAAACGGAAGTGGCTGTTCCTGTTCTATCTCTTTCCTTTCTTACTAAATTCGAGCAAAGATTTGTTCTGGACTTTAAAAGCAGAGAACAAACTAAACTGTACAAAATTGGAAATGAATGTTTCCTCTTTGTTATTTGCGCATAGATCAAGATGAATTCCTCTATGTTTGGCCTCTGCAACTATCCTGCCTGTAATTTTCTCCCCAATAGTAATACCACAGCAGTGGAGGTACTCCTTGTAAATTTTGACAAACACCTTCTCACACATTGTAAGAAATACTACCAAGCTATCAGAACTAGTCTATGAGAGATCCAAAATCTGATGTGACTGAAGTAGAGTATGCTTTTTAGTGCATTAGGAGTTGGGAGGTGTCATCTACAGTTAAACTCGCATAAGTCGATCTTCTCGGGACTGAGCAAAACACATCGACTTAGGCGAGTTTCGACTTGTACGTAAGTCGAAAAAAAATCGACTTAAAGTTACACCACACGTACATATGTATAATGTACATGTATGTTGTCTACTCTGGAGCCGAGAGCTGGAGCGGTGTGCCCGATATTTGCCCTTCAGCAAGACACTTTATCCACATTGATGCAGGCCAGGGCTCCACACTAACTTTTATTTTGGTGGCCCCAAAATGATTGATTTTTATTTTTTGGTGGCCCGAACAAAAAAACAAACAAACAAACAAACAAGCAAAACTAAATCGGTCCTACGTTCGGTCCGAAAGTTACCGTTATTTATTTCTGATTGTAAAAGCAATCATCCACCATTTACAAGTATTTTAACACCTTCCGGAGCCGAATGTTGCCGTTAATCATTTTCAAATGTAAAAACAAGCAACCGACATTCATTCTAGGATCTTACTGAGCTGAATATCATCCTTATTCATTTCCGAACGTGAAAGCAAACATCCGCTTTTTATTTCATCATCTAAATGAGCCGATTGATACCGTTAATCATTTCCAAATGTAAAAGAAACAATCTGTTACTTATTTTAGCATCGTACGGAGCAGAATATTACCGTTATTCGATCGCCAAATTCAAAAGCAAACACCCGACATTTATTTTATGATCGTAAGGAGCCGAATGTTACTGCTGTCCACTTCCGAAAGTGTAATGAATCATCTGACATTTATTTTGGCATCTTCAGGAGTCGAATGTTACATGCTATTTACTTTCGAACGTAAAAGCGAACTTTCGGCAATTATTTCATCATCGTACTGAGTTGAATACCATAGTTATTCATTTCCGAACGCCAAAGCAAACATTCAACATTTATTTTAGCATCTTCCGGAGCTGAATGTTATTGCTATTTACTTTCGAACATAAAAGCAAACATAAGACATTCATTTTATCATCGGACAGAGTTGAATACTATTGTTATTCATTTCCGAACGTTAAAGCAAATATCAAACATTAACTTTACCATCAAACGCAGCTAAATGTTACTGTTATTCATTTCGAAATTTAAAAGCAAACATCCGACAGTTATTTAGCATCGTATGGAGAAGAATATTACTGCTATTCACTTCCGAACGTAAAAACAATCATCTGACATTTATTTTAGCATCTTCTGGAGCCGAATGTTATTGCTATTTACTTTCGAAAGTAAAAGCAAACACCCGACATTTATCTCATCGTCGTACGAAGTTGATTATTATTGTTATTCATTTCCGAACGTCAAAGGGATAATTCGACATTTACTTTAGCATCTTCCGGAGCTGAATGTTAATGTTATTTACTTTCGAACGTAAAAGTAAACATCCGACATTTATTTCATCATCGTACGAAGTTGATTATTATTGTTATTCATTTCCGAACGTCAAAGGGATAATTCGACATTTACTTTAGCATCTTCCGGAGCTGAATGTAATTGTTATTTACTTTCGAACGTAAAAGTAAACATCCGGCATTTATTTTATCATCGTATGGAGTTGAATATCATTATTTTTCATATCCGAACGTCAAAGCAAACATTCGACATTTATTTCAGCATCTTCCGGATACTTTTTTTTTATCCTTATTCATTTCCGAACGCAAAATCAAATCTCTGACATTCCAAAAGTATAAGCAAACATCCGACATTTATTTTAGTATTATACGGAATCCAATATTACCGTTATTTGTTTCCAAAATTAAAAGAGCAAACATCTGACATTTATTCAGCATCTTATGGAACCGATTGTTACCGCTTCATTTCCAAAACTGAATGCAAACATTCGGCTTTTTTGGTGGCCCGGCGTGCGTTTTTGGTGACCCCGGTCGCAAATTAACCATTCGCGAAATCGTGATTCGATTCGCGAAAAGACTCCGCTAAATATAAGGCATAGATCGCTACACTCGGCAGGGGCTACGTCGTCCTTTCACCAGGTCTCGTTACAAAACCAAAATCTCGCGTGAGTTCTTGCGTTACCTATCGTTAATGTTAACGAAACATCGTTAATTTGCGCTAGGGATCGTTACTCGTCGTTGCTACAAACGTTAATTTTCCCGATCGTTAGTTTGCGTTACTAACGATTCAGGTGAAACCGCTTGCGTTAATGAAACGTTAATGTTTATTTACGCAGTTTCTTTTGGTATATACTGTATGTAAACAAAAACTGGCGTCTCGTGATTTTGACAGTGATTTATTACACAATAAAATCTTATTCGACTTAGGCACAGTGAATTCAATGGGTTTTCCGTGAAAGTGTTCTTAGAATTTCATCGACTTAAGCGAGTATTCGACTTAAAAAATTCGACTTATGAGTGAATTAATACACGTAAGTCAATGGGGAAAAATCGGGACTTTTTAAAATTATCGACTTGCGCGATTATTCGACATATGCGATGTCGACTTAGGCGAGTTTAACTGTAGTTGTCCTGTCTTGGTCTCGCACAAACATATCGGGAAAGTGCAGCTCACCTATCTGGAAACTTCACCCGCTGAAAACTATTCCCGCTGAACGCTAGTTGGCGCACTCCTTCCCAGCGTTTCACTTGTCGTGAGTTAGCCATCTTATGGAGTTTACGATCTTTGGTGAAAAAAAAAAAAAAAAAAACAAATCAGCATAAATAGTTCTGCAGCCTTATATCCGATCATACACTACAAACAAATGTGAACTACGGTGATTTCTTACAGGCAAGTTCTGTTAGCTATGAGAGCAGGATTAGGAACTGTAGACTATCCAGTATTATTGATTTAGATCTGGATCGATGTCTACGAGAAATTTGTCTGATTTTGATGAAACTTGGGCCCCAAGTTTTCTCTGATCAAGTGTGCATCCATTCCTACAATTTTTTGAAAGTGATCTGTTTTTCTCCTTTGAAGATTCACACAATCAATACACTCAAGGATATATTTGTAGGTCTACAAATAAATTGCTGGGTATCCCTAGTAGTTTGAATAGTTGCTGTCATCCCAGTTAATGAGTAATTTTGAAATCGCTTTCGGATGAGGACCAAGTTAGGAGGAAGTTTGACTTGGAGTATGGATTTCCCGTCCATTCTGACAGTTTGTTTCCTGTCTTAGTGGGAAGGACAAGGGCCCTCAGGATGCCGAAGTCTACTGGCACTATATGCGGTCGTTCGCATTTTCTTACTGTGACCCTTGTGTGAGGGTGGTCCCTTTTGGTATGACCTACTGCTGTGGATGCTAGCATTGTCATCACCCTCGGCGGTGAGCAATGAGGGGCGACATCTCAAGTGTGAGCTGTCATAGTTGATGGGCCAGCTTCGTCGGAACCCACTGACGGCAGTAGAGGCAAGGTAGATACTGCCACGTCAGGCTGGACAGTAGAAGTATTGACAGAAGTGCCATATTCTTCTCTCGTCACGTTCTCGTCCTCTGTGACATTCAAACTGTCAAAGAGCAGTACCCTCATCTCAAAGTTTGGCTTTCTTCACAGGGTTCAGTGCTCCCGAACAAGATCGAAAAACCTCTGTATGACATTAATTGCGATCGACGACAACTCTATTACGCCAGATGACTTCTCACAAGTGGCTCTCAAATGTAGTAACTTTGCATCCATTAATGCGGCGAAAGTGATCCTTCAAGATTTTCCAGAATCCCTCGATGGTATTTGTGTGAACCACTTTCTCTGCGACAGTAAAAATGGCTCTTGAATGTAGTAACTTTACATCCATTAATGTGGCAAAAGTGATCCTTCGAGTTTGTCCAGAATCCCTCAATGGTATTTGTGTGAACTGCTTTCTCTGCGCTTGTAGAGGTGTTGCAGTATCTCTTTACGAACGTGTGTTTGTGCTCAACTGTGAAGTGCTGGTATCCACGGCTGTTTAGACTGCTGTAGGCTTTCCATCCATCGGAGTACTAGTATATCATTTGCCCTTTGTTCTCATGTCTCTCGATGAGATATAGCAGAGTGGCTTCATCCCTCTTGTCGACGGGATATAGAATGAGACGATTTGAAGAACGTTCCACCATCCCGAAAATCCAGATCTTCAACCCGCGAGGGTCTCCACGATGATATTTCGTCCTCCTTGCGAAAAGACTTTCGTCCACTTCTACTTCCCCAGTCGGCTTCTCATGCTTCTCATAGTAGAGATCATGTACAAACTTCCGGCAATGGTCCCTCAAGAAGTTGACCCAATCTACAGCAGACTTCTTGTAGTCTGTGCCAGACTCTATGGCACATCAATGTAGGGATGACCCTAGCAGCCACTCTCTAATAAATACCAGCAATTCGTGGACATTGAAATGCACTCCCTCAAAACTATAAAATTTGTGGACAGTGTAATTCCTCTTGTGTTTCCAAAGGGCAGACCCCCTACATCTCTGAGTTTTCCTGCTCTTTCTGCTCCAGGCACTTACCACTTTGCATGGCCTCCCACATTTTTCACAGAAGAAATTTGAAGCAATAATGTTACAATAACAACAACAATTAATAATTATGCAATACAATTGTAATTATGATAATAATGACAATAATAATAATAATGATAATTATAATAACGATGATGATGATAATAATTATAACAATAATAATAATAATAATGATAATAATGATAATAATAATAATAATAACATTGATAATAATTTATGCAGAACCACACTCTGCTTTCATCACAAAAATTGAATAAATGGAATGGACTGCGAAAATGACCGATACACAGTGCCAATCCTAATCTTCCAAGACGTGACATTGGACATTGGATGCACGAGTATGAATGGCATCAATCTGTTTCCGTCTACTTGGTGCAGTGGTGGCGTGATCTGCAGGCCACACCCTAATTCTAATCATTGACATTCTCAAATATCAAATGAAAATTAAAGAAGTACCATTTCTTACGTGAGAAGACCAGAAGACCGAATAGTATTCGGCGTCACAATTTAAAACCTCGTAGCATCTGGTTGTTACGTTCCATGCATATAATCTGTATGCTCTACCATTTTCGAACAATCAGAACAGTGCTCTAAAGTGACGTATGGCTGTTCAATCTCTCGTAGAGTCCAAGCAGATCAGTACACTCCATAAATACCCTGGGATTCAGTCCATTTCCGAAGACGAAGGCTGCAACCGAACACCGCTGCCAATGTGTAGGCCTAATGTTCCTTGCCCAGAAATACCTTCTAATTTTCCGTGGCCACTGGCTCGCATCACCAATGATATCTTGAATATGTGTCCACAAAATGTAAATTTCCCTGTTTCTTGGTGACATTGATGTTTACACGAAACAGAAAGTACCATTTTCTGTTACCACTACAATACACATTATAATATACATTACGTATACATTACCACTTGTTTACTTGGGCTCTCTGAGCTGTAATGTCCTCACATACATTCACATTTTTAGATAACATGATAAAATTTAGGAAACACAATTAACTTACCGATGACCGGTGTAAGTTTGGAGTAAATGTCTTGTTTGTCCTGTCCACTATAAGAGGTACATAAAGGCTGAACGTGTACGGCTCCTGGCCACTAACAAAGATGAGCCCTGTTCAAAATTTTCATGCCAAATGGCGTCTGGATGTGGCGGATGGTTTTCCTGCCACTGAGCTATAACATGTATGCTCCGGACGAAGACTAGATAATCTGCCATGAAAGAACTAAAACTCTACAGTAAATTACATACTAAGGCAATCCTTTTCGAGGCATTTTAGGCATTTCATACAAAGAAAAGAACTTGAAAAAAAAACATCTACAGGGCACTTCCAGTACTGGAGCTATTTTCTGTGTTTCCCCACACATTGCTATTAATTGATATGCAAAAGAGTAGGACCCTAAACTGTTATGGTCTCAGTCATCGATGGCACAGTACGCATTATATGGCATTGCCACCTGTCTTAACACTTTTTCTCTCTTTCAATTTCTCTCTCTCACTCTCTCACTGTCTGTTCCCCTCTCTCTCTGCACATAAAACATGTCTTGCCTAGTTGAATGACCGACACACAAAATTGCGTAGCAATGCATTTTCGATGTGACATTAGTCGACAGACATTTGCCTGAATGAATGCCCAATGTATTCAAACATTTGAAAAAATGTTTGCGTTGATGCGAGAATAGGTCTTGCCATGTCTAACGTTCTATGTATTCATTTGATCTTCGTAGGGATTTGCAGAAGTGATATGCTAGAACTGCTTTTTAATCATGTCAACTACTGAAAAAAAATCTGCTCCAACGTACATTGTACAAGTGTATATCTCTGAGAAACTTTACATATAACTACTGATACAAAGAACGACAAGCATCTAAAGAACTTCAGCACGCGATTCATTTAGAATACTTTCAAGGCACAGTGGCTCTATACTGATTGTAGATTTTCACCACCACTTTCCTACTAATTAAATTATACTTAATCTGTTCAATCCCACTTTTCCCTGTTCAAGATCACTCTGCCACTTTCAGAATGTTATCAATGTTATCCTATCCAATATAGATGAATTACATCACAATCCATGACTTATTCAGTGTATGATGATCAAGGAAACTCTCTGTATACTGATCATGGAATTTTCCACCACCACTTCCCTACTAAATGCATCGTAATTAACTTGTTTATTCCATCAACCCCACTTTTCACTTGTCTTCAAGACCACTCTGCCATTTTCAGAATGTTATCCTATCCAATATACTTAGTAGATGAATCATATCACGATCCACAACTTATTATAGTGCATGATGATCATGGAAACTTTTACTGATCATGGTATTTGTCACCACCACTATCCTACTAAATGTATTGTAATTGTAAACTGGGCCCCCCACTTATAAAAATACAGTGCCGACCCTGTTAGGTACATTGTACGTGTTAAAAGATGTCACTAGTGACGGAAAACACGATATGGCCCAGTTGTTGCAGGAGCAAATGTTGTGTCACCGAATGTACCATGTTTTGCAGCAAATCAAGTACATTCTGATGAGCACATGTAATCAGAAATTCTGTGCAAGATGTGACAAGGCATTCCAAAAAAGGTTCACAGAACTTTGATATAGTGCTTATACTCAGCCTTCTGAGTAACATTGCTCATGTTTGATTTGTTTTAGACTGCAGGGTTCCAGCCAAAAGGCATAACTTGTTCGAGTTGGCATGTGTCTTACAGAAATATAACTTTGCCAAGTCCTACTACATACTGTCTGAAGATTACATTTTTCAAAACTGGAGTTCTATGCATTTGTTTTATGGCACTCACAGATGAGAAAGCCCACGTATTGTTACACTGAGTTTTCTTGTGAATGTGTAATAGCAGGGTAGTGTTAAAGAACGAATGCCACTGGCTTTGACGTTTCATGCTCCAAGCCACACTTCCATAGAGTTTGGATATGGTGACCAAAGAAGAGGTTTTTACAACTCTAAGCCAGAGTAGCCATATTTCAGAGAAAATGTAGATTTTGTTTTATGGAGTACCTTGAAAGTCCCAGCATACAATGTATTTCACATCTCTCTCTCTCTCTCTCTCTCTCTGCCCTACTTTCTTTGTTACCCTTTAACCCCTTTCACGCTTGGCAAATTTTCACCGAGGTGCACACTTGAACAGAGCTGCCAACTAGTACTGATTTTCAGTAATTTCTACTGAAATTGGACAAGAATACTGAAGGTTACAAGCAAAATACTGATTTTAGAAATCATTGTCTGTGATAAATTCTATATCACTGTTAAGGATTACTGATTTTCACTCAAAAAAGGTGCAAATTACTGATTTTCAGTCATCATAGTACTGAAAGGCTTTTACAAAAGTTGGCAGCTCTGCTTGAAGCATAAAAAGTCTGATGGGTGAAATCCCATGTAAAATGCTCTTTGACCTTTCAGAAATTTTACCCGCAATCCATCCCTTGTAAACTCCCGAGTGAAATCCGTAATAAATGCCAAAGGTCATGCTTTTCCTCCGCTTCTTTTTTTTTTTTCCAGTGCTGGCACACACTAACCATAAATAAATGTATACATGAATCCACTACAGAAGAACCGACACGAAGAATACAACTGGGGGGTGTTTCATCAATGTTTGTCAGCGCTGACAACTGTCGGTGCTGACAATTGCAGCAAAATCCTTCGTTTTGATTGGACGAGATGCTCTGGTCACTGACTGTTACTATGGTGATTGTCAGCGATGACAACTTTTTGCGCTGACAAACGTTGATGAAACACCCCCCTGGAAGCTCATTTGTATGAAATAAATTCTTCCCACATGTGCCCCATTTGATTCCCAGGTGAATCTCCCAGTGATCCCCCAAGTGACTAGTGTGAAAGGGGTATTTGTCGGCTTTTCTTCACTCTCTCTGTTCCATCTGCTATATCTACAGGTATATCTCTTTCTTTCCTGTCTCTCTCTCTCTCTCTCATAGGTTACCATATGTATGACTCTCTCACTTTCTCTGCTTTTGTCACTCTCAATGCTGAATCTTCCATGCCGACCAAAACATGAATCACAAGTTTTTGAAGGCGTAATTGTTGCATAAATTAGTCTCTCTTTTTTTTTCTTTCTTTCTTTCATGAGTTTGTTACAAAGCAAGATTGATGAAAACATAAGTACAAAAGAACTTCTACATAAATAGGTATTTGTCAAATGTTCTTGCTACATCATCACAGGAGAGAAATAATGTAAGTTACAAAAGGAGTACAAATTGAGGAGCAGGAATTACAAAAAACTTTTAGTTACATGTACATTTACTGATTATTTTCTTTAAATATATGAATAAACATGATTCTACATGAATCTTGACATAATGTGTCTTTGAATTTGTGCATTGGCAAGGTACTGTAGTTTGAAACCAACTTCACATTTTGACATCAAAATTAAGAGATGAGTGGTGTATCCACTTGTACTGACACGGCCAATGCAGAATACATCGTGGGAAAAAAATAATCACATCAGAAGCAGGAATGAACATGATTATGAGCTCACAGAATTAGCACCAATTAGGTAACAAACTCACATTAAGCCTACGGACACCACATCTACACATATTGCCCACGGGATCTGAAAGAGTTGATGCAATTGATAGCATACATCTACCCATGTGCAAGTCCACTTTTCATTGGTCAAATACAAGGATATGAAGAAGATTTAGTATTAGAGTTCAAGGTGGCTGAGAATTTAATATTTCCCATACACGTGTGTTGGTGGTTACTGTGCAAGTCAAAAGGTTCATCTTTGGTCTCAGTGCATTAATATTCATGTTGCGTAATAGCCTTTGTTAAAGACTCCAGCTGTAGTGATTGCAAGAGGAGCAAGCAGGGTGTCTTTATGCAAGACTAGTCAAAACCGCCAGTGAGACCCAACACCCAGCAAACAGGCTTTCAGAAATCTGTCCAAATTTCTTAACTTCATGCATTTTTAATAAACAAATTTTGCTACCCTAGAGTGTTATTATTCTTTTTGCTAGGGCAAAAATCATGTCACTCAAATGGCTAGAAAAGTGAAAATAAATATGAGTAGTAGTAGTAGTTATCAAGTGCAGTCCTCAAAAGGCAGTCGATAAGATTATGACTATTTCACTCAAATTGCTAGAAAAGTGAAATAATATGCATTGGTAATTAAGAAATTACAGGAGCACCACCATTTCCTTGCACTGAAGGACCACTGAAGAACGGCTGAAAGACCCAAAGACAACCTATGGAACAGTTTCCAACATATTTTAGTTGTGATGCACCCAATCATAGATGGGCTCGACAAATTATATTGGCAGCACTCTGTATTGAAATTTTTGCTATACATTTTAGTCTAATTTGCTCAAAATCTGTCGATATGACAACACTGCAAAGGTGGACTTGCCAATCTCTGCAAGCAGTGCGCTTATCATTTTAGTACATTGAACTGTGCAGACGCCTTTGCATAACGTGCAGTTCACTTCCAAAGCAATCTCACTACACCCGATAATTTTAAAGTCTGTAGGGTACATACCATTATATAACTGTTACATTTTTGTTTCATTTTCATTTTTTCTGCCCACTTCTGGAAGAGTACCAGTATCCTTTTGGTTCAATGCCCAGCGTCGCATGTGTCATTAAGTAGAGAATATGTAAGGAACATGCCCTCTAGATCAAGGTGATCTGATTTGCAAGTTTCTTTGGGGGTAATGCACTACATCATGATAGACTTAAGAAAAATAAGAGCTCTGTGACTCTTACTTTTAACTGTTCACATGTGTCTTGATTGTCATAATTCTTTGATACCTTTGACATGGCTCACAGTCGATAACAGCCCCTATCAATCTATCCTTTAGCCATGTGTCTTTGAACAGATTCACTGTTCAAAACAGGCTTGCAGAGTTTCACATAATCCGAGGTCCATACGAATTGTTTTTATACTCAAAGTTACCATACTCATGCATCCTGCAATAAGGCTCCAATTAAGCTATCCACATGAGGGCTTTTACTTGTAAATACATAACTGTGACGAATTGACAGACTGTTTCGACCTCATGAATCAACATTTGATACAAGAAACAAGGCCATAGACACTGAACTAAAATATACATACAAACTTGGCTGGGTGCATTCACACCTCCAGATTGGAATACACTCGCCTGTAATAATATAATATCTTCTCTGAATGAAAAAGATACCACATGTCCCTACAAAAATGACATCACTTTCACATACGTTTACATTCCCCACAGCACAAACAGATATATATACAGTAGCATCTAGACTTTGAATATCTCTTTGGTTGGTGCTATGTACAGACAGACAGATATTTTACATGACAAACAACTTTGTTCTAAGTACTGCTTTCTTACAGTTGCCTATAATAACATCAAGGTTTAGAAAGTTCAAGTTCCTCGTTCAAGATGAAAAGGTACTATAGTGTGACCTCGGAAGCATTTGCTACATCTGGCCTGTACTCTTGGCTAAGTGGGGGAAAAAAATCAAGCATCGGATGCAGTAATTGAACCAAAATACCCACCCTAATTTTCCTGGAAATTACAATACTGTTCCACAGATTTGCCGATTTTAAAGAGGGCAACAAACTTCAAACTAAAATTTATTTCTTAAAGAACAAAATAATGTTGGATGAAAGGTGATTGTTTTGCATATGAAGCTGATATCCTTTACAAATATGAGTGAGTACCTCACTATCTGGGACCAGGCTTGCAGAAAAGATTTTTTTTCCACATTTCAAATGGCCATTGCATTTGACTGGACAATAATAAAAGAACATAACCATGCTCTGCTTTGTGCTGGAATGAACGACAATTCAAAAGTACGAATACAGCATACAAAGATTGAATACAAAGAGTCTTATCTTGCTGGCAGCTTACACAGCTGAGTTTGAAATACAATACAAAATGTTTCAAAGGAAATTTAAATTGTATACATAGTATAATATGTATCTTTCCATCCTGGTACCAGTTCATAAAGTGAATTAAGTAGAATAATTGGATGCCTTTGGTAAATTCTTAACAATTCATGATTTCATATATCATTTTTTTTCATAATTAAGGTTTATTGCTACTTGTATTTTCTTCCTCAGCGCAACAGAACTGTTTTTCCCCCATGTGCAGCATAATACAAAGCAGTCAGTAGTAAATCCTGAGTAGATCTAAATAAGTTTTCCAAGGGAACATTTCAATTTAAAGAGTGAAATCACAAATTTAAATTCATGTTGCATGTTTATCACAATTCATTTAATCTGTTCCATACACTCCTTACATTATTACTCATATCTATAAATAAGAAATAATCACTACCATATCTCTTAAATTGATTTGCATTGTCACATTTTCCAATATATGGTAATAGTTCCACCATGCGACAGATACACATGAAAATAGATTTGAAATCAAAATGCATCAAATCTTGATGCTAAATTACACACAATTATGTGCTTCTAGTTTGATTGTTATTCCCCTATACATACATGCAGTGAATTAAGAACACTTTTTTTTTTTATGGAAGGCACTTTCTACAACACGTAGTTCTCAATACCATTGCCATGACTCGATAATCAGTGATAAACTTCAACACACCGTGTGCTAGCTGAATACATAAAATCTCTCTGAAGATATCTACCTAGTACTAGCTTCGACTTCAAGTTGATAGGAGGTAAAAGTGAGTTGATTTGGCACGAGAGACAAAGAAGAAATCAATACAACGTAGAAACATGAAGATATTCCATCTCAATAGTACATGGAAGTCATAATAAGGTCACCAAACATCCTCGTCACTGTGTTTGAAAAATAAGGTCATGTTACATAACAGAGCGGTATAGCTAACTTTTCTGGCTAGAAACATGGTTTTGAAACAAATGCTTTGCGGCATACATTTTGCCATAAATGGTAGTTGTGATTACAAACACAGTTTTGAAACATCGTCTTGAAATAGGCTGTGGAGGTGTGATTCCAAACTGTGTTTTGCTACAGACAAGGTTTTGAAAGTCTTATAAACGCAACTGCGACCTCAAACACAATTTAAATGACGTCACAGTAGCTTGTGCCCTGTTTGACCTAATTGCTAAAGGACAAGCTGCTCATAATAAGCTGCATAATGACACAGTGTGAGCGCTAGAGATCCAGAAACATGCTTGGGAAAACTCTCATAAACACTCCTCTGTCAAAAAATATTACAAAACCATAATTCAAAACTGTTTTTCTGTATGCAAATTTAATAAACGCAGCCTTAGACACCTACCCTGTTATGATTCTCATTCACACCTGGAATGCATATTTTCACAAACAAGGAATGCTGTCCTACTTTAATAAAAGTAAGCATAAAAACATTTACTTTCACACTTATACCATTTCTCACCCTTAATCTCAAAAGTGACACAAATTATGGACATAGAGCAGCCTCATCATTGGAAAAATACTGAAAAGTGAGAAACTGAACAAGGGTGACAATTTCTGAAGAAAATTTTAGAATGAAATTAAATCCTCCTACGTCAAAAGTAATGCACTGAAAATTGTGGTAAATTCCAGACGTCTAATGTTCCCCTTAACTGAAGCTTGGAATATTGGCATTTACACACTTGACGCCAACATGTAAGCACTCAATGTAGATCAAGCACTACAATCATATTGTCAAGATGAGATGCAAAAGGACACTGCTGCTTTGCATACCACATGGATTTCAACACCCTATCGCTTCTCACAGACTGAAATCTTCTATTTGTCCAACAGCAGGGAATGTCTCATATTATTAAACCACAGATTTGCATGAACCATAATTACATATATTATACGCTCAATCATATCACTGGTCACATGATCAAAAGACTATGGGGAATCTTCATATTCTTCAAAAAATTCATAGTGACCAAACAACTTGGAAGCAGATTTACAATGAACAAATACCATTTTGAATACCATCACTGATAAATCATATTAAAAACAATTAGCCTCACATAACTTTGATGCTAATCTGTTGAGGACAGGCTGATTTTGCTACAACATACATTTCCCACAGACATTTGCCCGAGTATATTCGGGACTCGTCCTCAACAGGTTAAGAAGGAATGTTGAGGGAACACAATAGGTTTTTCCTAGAATGAAAACAATTGCTTTAATAATGATTTCCCTTCAAAGTTTGACAAACAAAAACATCTGCTGAGAAAAAACAATGTTAGTTGAAAGGTTAAAAAATAATAAATGAGTGACCAGAATCATCAAATGTTGTTTTCCACGATCAATAAAAACAGAATCAGAACATCATACAATTGGTCTGAACACTACATGGCAGTGATACATTGTATATGGCATCAGAAAATTGAACTTTGAATCATGCGTGGTGGAATACTTCGGAATCAAGTTGGGATTTTTGGTTTTAGTTCACGTCTTTGGTGAATTGGCCTGATAAGGATTGGATACCATCACGTCTCCCTGCTAATCACCATGGTAACGGGATTGCTGATCTTCAGCATGGTGACCGCCTCCTCGTGGTCGATGTCCAGGAAGTCCCGGTCGTTGACCTCCAGGATCTTGTCGCCGGGGACAAGGAGGTGGTCGGCGGGGCCATCGAGCTGGACTTTGGTCACAAAGATGCCCTGAGGGGACAATCATTACCCAATGGTCATCTCACATTTCATTACATCACAGTTTATGGGTTTGTCAAATACCAGTAAGTGACTGGATGAACATCATGATGTGATAGCTAGAATAACATTCTTCGGATACTTTCCTACAGCATTTCAAACTTCTATTTTCCTTCTATCTAAGACAATTTGTTTTCATGTTTGATGTGCCTTTCCTTTTAAACAATCTTAATACACATGTAGTTTCCTTTCCTTTGTCTTTTTCACTCCTCATGCATGTTTCCACATCTTTTCTATGCCACAAAAATATCCTTTCTTCTTAGGGGAGAACCATTTTCCTCTACTAAGTACAAGTAATCATAACATTTAGACACGATATTCTCTGAAAATACGCACTTTTGTTTGCCCATGCACTCAGATTAAACTTGCAAAGCTACAGTTGTATTTAAGCAGCATTTGTTAAATTCCCAAAACCTGTATAGTAAGACAATCCACTCAGGCACAGCAATGCCACAGTCCAGGTAAAGGTGATAGCAAGGGGATTCCTGATTAGGGAACCTACAGTTCAGCCAGCGATCAAGTTCCCCCTAGATCGCGATCACGGGCGATCAGTGATTGTATGCAATTCGGCATACAATCAATTGATTGCGACATATCGCGTATGCGATCACTGATCGCCCGTGATCGCAATCTAGGGGGAACTTGATCGCTGGCTGAAGTTTACTTAATCCTTAATCACTGTAGACTGATGATCAGTTTTGTTACATCTTGGTTGATTGGGGAAAGTAACAGTAAGCTGGCTAATTTGCACGGAAAGCACGGAAAGGGTTCAGCCCATTGGGGAGAAAGGGAGGGGGTGCTGACAAAACACTGGTAGTAATAATTTTCACTCAAAATTTACGTATATTCTACATTATAATGAATACACATTCTGTGGAGGACAAATTTTGCGATGCAAAAACAATGTTTGGAGGAATACCGTATATGTCAAATATTTCTCAAGGCTTTTATTTTCGCCAAGTTTGCGAGTCAGATGCTATTTGTGAATGTAAAAACACAAAAAAATATTAGCTCTGATCCTGACATGATTGTGACATGCACGCATATACTTCCCCATTCAGTACTGTACTCTACAATCGCGAATTAATTAAACCACTCACGAAATTGTCAGGAAGTCCTAATTCGCGAAAAATTAGATTCGCTAAATATATGACATATACAGTAATCAGGGAACTCACCATGTCTTCTGGATGGTATGGGTTGCCCGGTGAGTTCTTGCCTCCCGTTATGCTGAACCCAAGCCCAGGGTTCTTGTAAATACTGACGGGGATCTGTTGGGTTGAACGTGTGAATAATCATGGTTCAAGCAATGTGTGAATAATGGGTGTGACATCCTTTGAACTTGTAACAAGAGATTTATTTCAAATAATATCAAATGGTATAATCACCTTTTTAAGGAAGGGTGTATTTGTGTCGAGAATGTGTAGTCATAAATTACAAATTCTTACGCAAAGCATCAGCAAAAAAAAGATAAGAAAAAGAAGTAAATTGTCTATTCAAATGAACTCATCTATCAGTGTTGCAGAAATGCAACACTGAAAACCATTCATTGCAATTGCATGGATAAGTATATATATCAGTTTAATGACAATTACTATTTGCATAAATCTCTAGTGTTGTTATATGGTGAAAGATATGTACAAATCACATTTTATTCAAAAAAAAAAATTGACTTAATCTGTAATATAACTGCATTACCAATTTATGAAAAACATAACTTGAAATTTGGGATTTAATTCAGTAGGCTTATATTCTTATATTCTTGCTAAGAAAGAAAACTCAAAAATAGGCATACACTGTATACGCCATATATTCAGCAAGTCCAAATTTTTGCGAATCTAGACTTCCCAACGATTTCAAGAGTGATTAAATTCATGTGCAGCAAACTATTGAATGGAGAAATGTATACGTGCATGTCACATTCATATCGGGATCAGAGTCAATATTTTCGTGTGTCTTTAATTTTGCGAATAGCACCCAATTCGTGAAATTCGCGAAAATAAAAACCTCATGAAATATTTGGCGTATACAGTATATGGATTTCTCTTCTTCTCTGTGATATATAGGAATCACTCACTCTCTTTGGTCCTCCTGTACCATCAGGATCTGCCCTCCTCATCGGCAGGGGTGACTGGGAAGGTCCGGTGGAGGTCTGCTGGTAGGGGTGCAGGCGCCTCTGCAGGCTGGGAGAGGGGGCAAACCCACGCCCATTGCCTCCCGTGGTGGAGCTACCGGAGCTACCGGGTGGTGTACCTGGCAGATATACAAGACACACAGGAACCTTAACGCAGATCATGAAAAGGGACATTCATGCATAATAAGATATACAGTTACTGGCAGACAAAATCGTCTTAATTCCTTGACACTGAGAGGTTTAAGTTAAACTTGTAGTTGCAGTCTGGAATGTAAGAAGTCTTAATGCCTGGATATGGAGGAATAAAGAAGGATGGATGTTGGAAATAAGTACACACCCCCTGTAACATGTGTCCTCCCTCTGTACTTGCTTATGACACAGTAATTCTCTCTTTCAGCCATTGCAATTATTACACTGTACAGCAAATGAGTTCAAGTTGGAAGTTCCACACTTTGGTGAATCAGTTGTGAGGTACAGTTGTGGAAGGCTGTTAAGGATAGATGGTCATTTACGACAAAAGTCTTAACATCAGAAGAACTGAAAAGATCATCAAATCTGGTCTAACTCATCCATGGGCCTCCAGCTGCCTACCTCTTCTCAGGTCCTCCACACTCATCTGCTCCACGATTTGCGCTGGCGGTCTGCCGTAGGTGGGCGGGGACTCGTCTCTATGGTAACTGGGTGGGGGACCTCTTCTGCCCTGGTCCTCCGGCAGGGAGTTTGGGGGAGTGGAGTAGGCGTGGCTCTGGGGTGACGGGTGGTAGTGGGGGTGTCGATGCAGGCATCCCTCTGTCTGCTCCAGGTGGGGGGCGTGGCTGGGGTGAGGTTGGGGTGGATGTTGGTGGTGCCTGGCAGAGTTCTGGTGGGGGTGGGGTCCCGCTGGAGAGCGTGACGGCAGGGCGGGGTTATGGAAGACATCATCACTGCAATCATCACTGGACCTCTGAAACACAATATGATTACAAAGTATATATTAGGAAAAATGGTATTCATAGTCCTGCTCACCTCCTCTGTAATTGCATTTTATCATCATCTCACCCAGTGGATAATGTTTATAATATCTGTTTGTTTGTTTGTTGGTTCATTTGTTTGTTTGTTTTCCTTCCATTAAAGACTCTAAGGGAATCACCTTTTATGCAGGGAGTGCAATTTTACCAAGCCAACCACATAAATTCAAGCAGGCATTAATTCATTCATTGTTTTTGACAATCCCCCATCATGTCTAATGATGCCATCTTGTCATAACAGAAAGAAAGACAGCAAAAAGGAATAAAAAAATCAGTGCAGTAAATGTATGGATGCTCCTATACAACTACAATGACAAAGATCCTGGTCAAAGGAAGAAAAGCAAGAATCAAAAGATGCAAAGTGCAATACATTTTCTGCAAATACAGAAACTATTTGGGGAACAGTGAAAAAAAAAAAAACTTCACTTGCAGCTACTTTGGGAGATTTATAGCAGACATATTAACTGTGAATATCCTCCTCCAACCGTTAAAGGCATTTGACTTCACTACGAAAAGATAACTACGAAAACAAATAAATAAAGAGGAGAAAATACACTGAAAATGAATCAAAAAGGTGATAGTAAGCAAAGAAAACTGACACAATTCTGAGAGCACAACTAATTCAGTGATGTCAATCGCAAGGAAAGAGCAAAACAAATGAGAGCCATGTGACATTCAAAAAAAAAATGCAGTACAGCTTGTACATTTCTAAGCTTGTTTGTAACATGTCTCACAAGGCACACGAGTAACTCTATGACCCTTGATATGGATGATTCCTATCTTCTATCAGCTTCTAACTGCTGATGACATTCGAGACAAACTTTGAGCCTTGCCCTAACTCTCCTTGCACAGAAAAGCTTGGGATAATATCAGCATCCTTTGTTCTACAATGAGCTGGCCGTGTTTTTATCACATAAAACATTTTACCTGACACGCTAACATACAATGTATACCTGGGTTTTGGGTGGTTTTTTTTCCTTCTTCTTTCACAGAAGTTTAATATTAGTGTGACAAAACACTGCAAAAGTTTTGTTGAGTACATTAAAAAAAATCAATCTCATGATATGCACTAAAACTCTTGCTTGGCATCAGCCTGGTCAGTGAGAAGTTATTAATGAATGTTAGAAATATATAATGTTAATTGTTAAGTGTAATGGTGACAACACATAAAACAACAAATCTCAATTTAGTCAGTGCAATACAAATTATCCACAGTGACAACAAACAGAAGAGTAGGCTAGTTGACCCACCACCACTACAACTGAACTATGCATCAAAATCTTTACCCATATCTTCACAAAACCCACTGCTACCTCTATCTTCTACGCAGGAAGAAACCAACATGGGTGCAAAATCACAACCAATGACTAGGTGAGGAATTTTGGTGCTGAGTGGAGAGTGGAGAGATGAGGGATGGGGGTGTGGTTTGGGTTGGGAGATGAAGGTGGGATGGGGGTGGGTCGGGTTGGGAGATGAGGGGCGGGGGGGGGGGGGGAACACTCTGGAGGTATGAGACTTACCATCTCATTCTGCATCCTTGCTCTCAAGACCTGTAACCGCCTGCTCTGGACGGTGGCGGGGTGGCCACCACCACCAGAGCGGATCGAAACGGGCGTCTGCGGCGGAACAGATTAGCAATCACAGACTGAAGCAGTCTTTTCATAGCAACATTCTCTAATTCCACTACCCCCCATCATCTTTCATTAATAAGACAGTGAGTAAATGTAGTATTGTCTCATTGCCCCTATGTAAGGCTGTTTGATCTTGAGTATGGTGACATTTTCGCATGTTGTTAAATTCGCGGTCCAACTGTGATTGATCGTGAAAATTAAACCCTCTCAGAAATAACAGCTCATAGTGTATATAAATACACATGTATGCATGATAAACATATACTGTATAAGAGTACTGTAAATCAATATAATGGTATGAAGTATAAATAATTTTCATATTAGTGTTAATGTTAGTACCACAGTTAGTCATCCCCTCAATGATTACAGTTCCATGAAGTACAAGGCTGGACCGACATCCATGGCACGCCAAACCATCATATCATGGGATGAGGAACATACGCCTCAGTCTTATGAAGTATGAACAGACCCAATAATTGGAAAGGTACAGAATAAATCAGAGGAAGAACTCTCAGAGAAAAAAAAATTAAAGTTTTTCTCCAAAACTTGCATTACAACATTGACGATTTCTGGCACAGTACTACGTATCAAAATTCCAGTCTGGGGGCACCATCCACCTGTGTGTGTAAACAGAGAAGTCTGGCAAGTGTAGTGCTACTACGGCACTCAATCAAATAATATCAAGGAAATCTCTAGTACTGCCACAATGAGACTGCCATTTATATATCACAAAATCATGTAAGCAGCAAAGGCAGCTTTGACCAACTTGTTTGGGAGTGTGGCTGGAGGTTACTCTTGACATATGCTTGTCTCAAGAAACATTTGCAAAGATTTGTTGACAGGTATCTGAATATTCTTCATTGTCCTTGAAAACTGATGTTCATCTGTGTTGACGGCACCCAACTGAACTACTGATGTGCTGCCATTTACATCAGGAAAACAATTGTCAAATGAGCAGGAAAGATAGTATGCTTACCTGATGTGCGTGTCCCATGTTATTCTTCTTGGCCAGCTTGGCCAGGAGATGCTGCCTCCAGTTCTCCTCGTTCACTTCTGGGGAGTTGCGGGTGCCGTCGGGAGGTCTCTCAGCCGAAGAATCCCTCCTGGCACGATGACCCCTGTAAGGCGGAGGAGATTCCTGCACGGGCGTCTGGCCGTGTCCTCCACTGTGTGCGTGTCTGTGGGCTGCGTCCTGCTGCGAGCGAGGGTCCAGAGCAGCCTGCCTGTCCAGGGAAGAGTCCCTTGATCGTGGGTACTCTGGGAGATTTCCCTGTCTCTTGTAAGCAGGAGATGGGGAAGCCTGGTGTCCATAATTTGGTGGAGGAGGTCTGCCTCTTGTGGTTGCTAGGTGACCATCCTGGTAAGGTGGTATCCTGTGAGCTGCATAATCTGGAACAGGGGACTGCCCTCTCACAAAATTCCTGTTGACATCAGCCTCAATTTTTCCCACATTATCAGTCTCATCCCTGTATCTCTGCAAGTCCCAATGGAGGTATTTCTTATCACCCTGATCTTGTTGCCTAGGCAACCTTGTTGCATTTCCTTCAGTGTGGGGATTCACTCTGTTCCATCTATCATGGTTAGAGTTTGGCATCTGGGGCGCACCTTTGATGCTCAACTTTTGATCCTGAGGTAAGATAATGTTTTCATTGCTGTCCGAGTGTTTGACGGGGCTTGCTCCCCTGTTCACATCATTCAGATTTAGACGTGCTCCCCTGTTCACATCATTCAGATTTAGACGTGCTTCTCTGTCATGAGGCTGCCCCTGCACCTCATGGTCGGCTGACTCGGGATCCGGATACCAATCATCTACGCTCTCGTAATCATCCGGAGGTCTTTCCCTCTCGTTGCTGAGTCTGTCACTGGTATTGCTCCTCTGAGTTGTCACATATCGACCTCTTTCTTCTGGATCACGGATGTTGTCATTTGACACAGCCACGTGGTCAGTCTGCCTCGACTGCACCTTGGGTCCGAACCCAGATAGGGAGTTGAGAGCCTTGACTTGCTCTCTGTTGAGACTCTCTCTCCTGCGTCTCAGGGCTTCCTCGTAGCTTGGAATGGCACCCCGCTTGGCAGGCTGGCCAGACTGTGGAGTTTCCTTGCTGGGGGTTCTTTCTGGATGGTGCCTTTGGTCATCTTGTAAAAATCCACTGGGAACCCTGTTTGCAGCGTTGGTCTCTGACGAAGAGCTTTTGGAATTGAATCTACTTCCTTGAGTTGGCATGGGGGAGTCGGTTTGTCGTTGACGGTGAAAGTGGCCTGGAAGAGGAGAGGGACCGGGGTTGTTCTTCTGACCGGAGGCAGATGCTGGCGGATTAATGTAAAGTCTATCTGCTGGACTTGGAGGTAGTGGTGAGTTTGGATCTCTCCTTCTGAAATATGCGGGAGGAGGTTTGTGCTCCTCGTTGACAGTTTGATTTGACGGTGTTAGTCTAAGGTTGTTCATCTGTCCCTCCACAACCTTGAGACCATTATTTGCCTTTGGTGCTGGAAGATCAATCACAACAAGACCTTTCTTCACTTGTTTTACATCCTCTGGGGTGGAGGACTTCACTTTTTTGTTACCCTTCCTATCTGCACCTTGGTCACTGTCATCCCTTGCACCCTTCTGAGGCGAGGCAGTAGGGGTATCTGTGCCACTCTGTCCACCGGTCTGACTGGAGCTGCCGAGAATCTCCGAGATGTCCCACTGTAGCGTCTGCTGGTTGTCGGTCTCGTCTTTGGAAGAGTGCTCCCCAATCTCTGACTCCTTAGAGTGTCCCTCAGATCGCTGCACGCTGGCATTGGCCACTGCAATGCGACCGAGCTCTACCGGATGATTGTGGGCGTGGTGTCGGGAAAAGCCTGGCCTGGGTTCCTCTGTGAGTTGTCTTCGTGGCATGTGCTCCTCCTCGTGTCCTTTGGCAGACTGCTCTGGGGAGAAGGTTGGATAGACCCACTGTAACTCCTCGTCCTCTGCATCTTCGGTCCTCCTGTCTCTTTCTTCCACCTCATGGTCCCTCCCAGGAGCAGCACTATTTCTTGGATGGGAATCCATGTGGTATCCCTGTTCCTTCGACATCCTACTCTGCCTCTCCAAAGTTCTTTGAGCCCCCCTGGAAGATCTCCCGTGGTCCCTCGTGGATGGGGCACTATCAAACGGTAAACCTGTGTACGCCATCACCTCCGAATCTGTTCCATAACCAGAGTATGGATTGCTCACTGGTTTACTGTTTTTGTGTTCACTTCTCTGAACTTCAGCAGCAACTTTGTTTGGTCCAGCCACATCGTACCCTGTTTTCTTTGGTGGGGTCTGGTATGCGGGTTGATGTTTCGTTCCGGAGCGTCGCTCCAGGGAGTTGTGATAGAGTTCCTCGAGCTCAGGATCGGTGCCATATCCAGAACGGGGCTTCTGGGTGTTCCGCCTTGCCTTGACATTTTCCTTACTTGAGGTGGGTGTGTCACCCAGCTTGGAAGGGTCTGCGTTCATATTTCGAGTCAGACTATGCCTCCTCAAGTCATCCCCGTGGTACTTCATCTCACCTCTGGGCCTTCTCCTCACCCCATCCTCTGGGTCAGCCCCAACTATGGTCTTCCTCCCTTCCACGTAGTCACTCTCATACCCCCTCTTCTCTGATGACCTATGGTCATTCCTGCTATGTCCACTCTCTACTGTCCTGTAGTCTGTGTCATCAGCATGACCTTGTTTAATACGTCCATTCTGATGGGCATACATGTTTTTGTTGCTTTGGCCAGTCGGGCTGCCAATGTTGGCATTGTGACTCCTGTAATCACCAGCGGGGGAGTTTCCCTCTTGACCCATGGACTGGTCGAGGGTCAGTGACCTCCTCATGTTGCTCTTCCTGGGTGTCCACTCTGGGTCAATGACTTCCGTGTCGCTGTGTGCTCCCCGGTCAGATTTGGCCTGCACGAAAGACACCAATGATACAAGAAATATATCTGGAAATAACAGAATGACTGCATAAAGACAGAAGATGTACATGGGGTAGCAAAGGACACCTACATGATTCAGCATATCTATACTACCATCACTGCTATTACCAATAGGGAATACCATTTCTTTGAAGTGTATGCTTGAAGTATATTAAGTGCAAATCCTTTTTAAATCGAGATGGGATTTTCTTGTCTGGATACAGAGCGGTTACGCTTCTTTGCAAGCTTAAAAAAAAAAAAAACCACCTCACCTTCTTGAAAAATCCCTTGCTGCTCCGTGGAGAGGCATTTTCGGCATCGCTGTCGGCACTTGAGGTGCGACGGATCCTTGCCTTATCCTTGGCCCGCTTTTCCTGCAAGCAAACAAATTTGTCAGTTGTAAATGCGCTTCATGTGCCAGTACACCTGTTTCAACTCTTGTTAACACATCAAATACACATGCTAAAACATACACTGTAAGTAGCAAGAACAATAAATGGTATCTATCTTGCCAAGTGAGTCAAACATGAACACCGTCTATCACAGTAGCTCTGAAACATGTCATGAATGATTTTTGCTCTTCGTGCAACTAGAGGTACTGTGGTATAAAATTGACAATAAAAATGTACTGATTTCAAATTCTGCGCACCGAAGTATAACTCTGGAAATTGGAAGGCTAGAATGAGTATGATTCAAATACAGAAGCTGCAGCACTGAAAAAAAACAAACAAAATGACAGATCAGAAGTCATTGGTTTCCAACAAGTTACCTTGTCGGCTTGAAACAGGTGGAGGCTGTCACTCATGGCTGACCCTGGTGACTTGGGTCGCGTGACCTTTGCCTCCCTGATGCGAATCCCATCCAGCTCCATCTCTCGCCTCCCCCTCACTCTCCGGGGACTCTGGGAAACCGAAATAAGGTTGGTAAAAAATTTAGGAAAGTGTGTAATCTCCCTCTCCATGGGCCAAAGTCATAATAGTATCACCCTATGCTCGACTCTAACCTCCTTGTTTTACATGCATATGATTGCATATTCTACATAAAAAGGCACAGGGGAGTGTTGTTGCTTGACACATTAAAAGAGAGTGAGACCCAAACATATATGTGAATCGAGGAAATGCAGCAATATTTGCAGAACACGTTTGAACAAGTTTTGGTACTGCCATAGCTGGATGAAAAAAACTCTGACACTTTGTGATGTCATGTATGGAAAACAATATTAAAAATTATGGAAATTCAACATATTATTTTCACTTAATTAACACGAGGAAAGAGCACTTAACTTACATCTTTCCAAAAGCAGATGGAATAATATTATCCTTCACATATGTTAGTGGCAAGCTTTCACGGAAAAAAGAAATTTTGACGATTTTTAAAAATATTTTTTATATCGTTTTTTATATGTGACATCCCAAACTGTAGAAGTCTTCTCATCCAGCAATGGCTGCACCAAAACTTTAAAAATTCACAACTTTTCAATGGATTGTCCAATTTTCCTCAAACTTGACCCCCATGACTCACCCTGACATCGACAGATGGCTTGCTGGGCAAGAGCTCCATATGGGTGTTGTGGACCCTGTCTGCCAGATGGGGTCTCTTGGAGGGGATGTGGCCATTGGGTGTGGCCGAGACCGCGCCCATCCTGAACCTGGGTCTGATGGTCTCTTTGGGGTATGGTGTGGTGGACCTCGCTGTATTTGCATGCTGATGGGATGGGGCGGGGGGGGGGGGGGGGAGGGTAAAAAGAAGAAGCAATAGTACTGTCATTCACAACCAGAGAACTGCCCAGAGAACTTGACTGGAGGATGGTAAAACACAGAAGAAGAAAGGAACATCTTCAACATCCTTCATCCGTACCAACCCTCCCATGCGAATCCTGCCCATGGCTTTTTCACTCCTGGCTTGGACTCCAAAGTCACATTCGGCACAAACATCAGCCGAGGAGACTGCATGGAAACTGATAAACCCCATGCTCCGATACGAGCTGGAGCCTAAAATCCCCAAGCAGAATAATCCAAAACAAAGGTAAGTGTTTGCTAATTTCTATGGCTGGACTTGCCCCTTTAATAGGGAAAACAACAAGAAAAGATTACAAAACTTCATAGAAATATAGTCTGCAGTTCTGAGTCTTTCCAGAGTAAAGTCACATCGATATTTTACCAATTCATGTACAGAACATTACAGCTAAAGCTACTTTCTCTTCTTGGTGAGGTAAGTTATAGTTTCTGTTTATGTACAACTGTAGAATGACACTAAATTCAAGCCATCATACAATGATCCCATCACAAGTTCCTCACTGAGAAAGTAAACCCCAGAATCACGAGCCCGCTACCGTACCTCCCTCTCTGATTCGGCCACGTCGAAGGCGATCCGCTGTTTCTTGGCTCTCTCCTGCTCCCATACAGACTGGTGGAAACTCTCTCCTTCACTCAAATATGAATCTATGCATTCAGATGAGAAGGGAGAGGCGAAAAATTATTACACACGTGATGGAGAAGGTAAACACTACACTGTCACAAAATATTTTGCTTGTATATATCACACATCAACATACATGCAGGAAAGTTATTCAGCATTAAAGAGAGACTCTTTAATACTGAGACTCTTTAATGCTGAGATACTTTGTGAAACAGTGACGGCAAAATCATTATATTGCACCTGATTTTTCATTTCATCCTTTCATAATTTAGGAGTTGTGGGATTATTACAACAAAACAATTCACTTGCAAAAAGGCAAAGCAACAAAAAGTTGAAGAATGAGTCTCTATCCTATTGATAGTCGCATCTCACCTTCATCGTAGTCCTGTGGTTGCTGTGGAAACAGGAAACATGTCAGGACCCGGGTTCCAAACTGGTCAACCACCTCTGACTGCAAAGGAATCAAGGGCTTGGACTGAAGACAAGGAGAAAAAAAAAAAGACAAAAAAAAGAGATGAACATTTTCCAAAGGTCAATAGAATGTCTAAGGATTTTTATCACAGCTTCATGAAGATGGTCCTTTGTGATACAAAAACTTAAAAAAATAACTGACATGGCATTATAAGTGCTATTCAAGACAACAAGAATGTGAGTTTGCTATTATCAGCACATTCATTCTTATTACAAACTCAGGGGAAAACATGATCCCCCATAATTTGACTTGACTTGACTCTTCTTAAATCATGTCTATGATACACCAATTACCTGTGTATAATAGGCATTACAGTTATTCCTCATCAGAGTTTTTGGATCCACCACGTATGTCATTCAATTGGAATAAGACACAACCTACTTATAGAAATTCATAGGCAAACACACTAGTTGGATGGAATTCACAAAGGTACTTCAAATCTAGTCAATGGACTATGCACATTTTTACCACAAAAATGTGCATGACATGACAAGTATGCCAACAAACATAAAACATTAAGCACTTGTTTAAGTCCATTGACTACATCTAACCCATGGATTTGATAGAAGCTACCTATGTAAATCTAGGCAACAAGGAACAAAAACTGGACCCATGAGCACGCGCAAAAATACAACTGAATCAGTAAACTGCTCCAATACTAATGACAGAAACTTTCATGGGGTTGTTGTCATGTAAGAATGAGTTAGTAAGAGCACCTTTACATTTCCAAGAATCACAGTGGAGAAGAGAACATAAAAACAGGATGCAGGAGTAATAATTGCAGCAAACATACTGTAGAAGCGGAAACATTTACACAATCAATTTTTCATGCTGGACAAATTTCTCTGAACGTTTCTCATTTATAATTTCACCGATAGAGGAACTTATGTACACATTTTAACATCTCTTTCAAATATCTGTTTATTCTTATCATCATGCTCATTCAGCAGAGCAGGCAATTCGTGAAAATTCCCATGCTGGGAAATATTCCACATTTAGACTACCGTATACGCCATTTCTTTCGCAAGATTTTTATTTTCGAAAATTTAGTGAGTTGGGTACTATTCATGAATTGAATAAAACGCAAAATTATTTACTCTGATCTCAACATGATAGTGATGTGCACACATACATTTCTCCATTCATTACTGTACTTCAAGATCACGAATTTAACCACTCCTGAAATTGTTGAGAAGTCTGGATTTACAAAAAATCAGACTTGCTAAAAATATGCCGTACACAGTACTATGAACAAGGACACAAGCCCAATTTTACCTGGTTCTCTGATAGCCACAAGGCCTGGAGGTTCTTCAGCTTGGTGAAGGAGAACGGCAGGCACTGGAGGCGGTTGTTGCTGAGGTTGACCACCGTCAGGCTGGAGATGTGCCCGATCTCGTCGGGCAGGATCTGAAGAAGGTTGCCCCTCATCGAGAGCAGCGTGATGCTGCTGCAGCTTCCAAGCTGTGGGAGAAGATTAGATGACGGGAGTCAGAGCACAACTCTGACTTACAGACCGAGGCACAGCATGGTCTTCTGTATCAAATACATTACTATTGCATTAAAGGGATGGTACAGTATTGGTGGAGATAAGAATTGGGCTTTCAACTTTTTGCGAGATACCAAGAAAACACTTATGAAATAGTACAGAGCATACCATTCTAAGAGGAATTCAAAGCTCATTTAATGAAAATCGGGTTTGGAATGACTGAAACATCCAAAAACAAAGTAAAACAAAGCGATCGTAATAAAATGTGGGTTCCACACTTTATTAGAATCGCTCTGTTTTGGATATCTCGGCCATTTCAAAACCAATTTTCATCAAATAAATGTTGAATTCCTCATGGAATTACATGCTTTTTCATATTTCATAAGAAGTTTCTCATTATCTCACCAAAAAATGTTAGAAACCTGAAATTAGGTCTCAACCAAAACTATACGATCCCTTTAAATAGGTGGGTATTTATAACACAGCAAGTCAGCGATGCATGTTCAGATAAGGTGAAATATCAGCATACCACTGTCTAGATAGCATCATGATGCTTTTCAAGTAAATGGTGTAATCACTATGATAACTAATACACCTCCTTCACAGGTTTAGAGAGACTATGAAATGCAATATTTATATAAGTCAAAATTGATCTGCCTATTTAAGGCAAGCTAAATGTTTACCTCTCAAATCTGATCGGAAATCCTCTCACAAAAAAATCAATAAGTCATTTAAATTTCTTGAAGAGTATACCTCTGCTTTCATGTTGCTACAGAAAGTGTAGCATGTAAAATGTAATTGACATATTCAAAAGTGGCTTATACTTCGCAGTCTGTTAGAAACCAGACTAATTCCACAAAATGGGATCTCAACCCATGCTTCAATGTGGTTCATGTGTGTGGAAAAAGTGGGTGATTTTTTCCACAAAAGTGAGCCAGCCCTCATACCTCAGGAGGGACGCTCATCAGCAAGTTCTCGTCCACGTTGAGGTGCCTCAGTCTGCGCAGGCGTCCGATGCTCGGGGGAAGCTCCTCCAGGTCGTTCGCACTGAGGATGAGTTCTTCCAGGGATTCTAGTCCTCCCATCAGGTCTGGCAGGGAGGACAGCTGGTTGCAGTCCGCCTTCAGTGTCGTCAGGCTGCTCAGTTGGCCTGCGTAGAGAGAGAGAGAGAGGCCATGAACCCATGAATGCAGAAAACATTGCTTAATCACTGAGTAAAAACAATCAGCACTTGTATCGTCCCTTGCTACTCATTCTCAAGTGGCCTGCAGAGACACACACACACAATGTATGCTGTGAACCCATGAACGCATGAAGTATGGTTTCACGATAGTAATCATGAGAGTGATAGCTTGAGGTTAACTTGGAAAGAAGCTATCACTTGCAAAGGGTTACCAAGTCTGACTGTACAGACTATAAAGGCCGTGATCCTATGATGCATAATGTGTGGTTTCATGATGGTAATCATGTGAATGCTACCCTGTGGTGACATCAGCGAGAAACTACCACTTACACAGGGCTACCAGATCCAACTGTAGAGACTTAAAAGGCCATGAACCTGTGAATGCATGATGTATGACTTATGATGGCAATGAAGTGCATGATACCCTGAGTTTACCTTGTAAGGAACCTGCCACTTGCAGGTTCCTTCGTTGAATGAATGCACAATGATTGACTTATGATGGTAATTATGTGAGTGATACCCTGAGGTTACCTCGTAAGGAACCTGCCACTTGCAGGTGCTACCAACATACCCTTCACAGAGAGATGGAATGCCATGAAGCCACGAACATACTGTCATGCTGTACAATGGTACTCGAGTGATTGCCACTTGAGTGAGAGATTGTAACTTGCACGGGCCACTCAGATGAGCTTTTTATGGGGAGGCCTACACCAGTACGGTGTCCATGATTGTGGGAGGAGGTTTGACGGTGATCGTGCAACTGCTTACCTATGTTATCTGGCAGACGGTGGAGGAAATTCTTGGAGAGGTGGAGGTCTGTGAGACTCTGCAGGTTGCCCATCTCGGTGGGGAGGTGGGCAAGACGATTACACGATGCATCAAAGTACACCAGAGATGTCAGGTTACCAAACGACTGTGAAACAAAGAAAACATGAAAAGAGAGGGAATTATTTCAAATTCCCCTTACGAGAAGGCACCTTGTTCCAGTTAGTGATTTATAATCATGGTCAGCAATCTATTTCTGTTTTAGCTGTTCAAGTAGAATTTTTCTCACTATTATTTGATATTTCTACGATCCTGGTAGAAGGGCAAAAAATGATTTCACAGGATACAATAATCATGCTCTACCAGAAAGTGGTAGAGAAAACCACAAATTGATCAAAAAAGACATACAATGTATATGAAAGACTGTATATGGGATGGAAATACTCTTTTCACTTGCTTGATGTAGCAAAATGAGCAGAAATGTCTGATTTTATTGTGGAGTGACTGATGACAGTTGTGTTTCTCCCAGTGAGAGGCATTATTCATAAAAACTGACTGATTTGTGGCAAATGTCACACTTTCTCCACGTACTGCTATCTGAATTCTGAAACCATGCAGTGGATCAGCATAGGGTCGTTATGTTTCCGAGGCCAAACTCCTGTTGACCTTATCATCAGAACTTTTGTTGCCCCCTTTCTACACATCCTTAATCTAAGCAGCAGCAACTTATATCGGTGACAATGCAAATTACAAGGACACTCATTTCTGTTAACAGTACATCTTGGCTGACATCTTAATCCCATGACAATTAATACACCAATTATTGGCTTGATGGAAATGAAATGGATATCTCTACTGAATGTTCACACTGGAGACTAAGTCATCACTTACACTGGGCAAATGGATGACTTTGTTGGCATCGATCCAGACTTCGGTCAGCCTTGTGAGCGAGCCAATCACATCAGGCTGAAACAAACAAACAAACAAAGAATTCAAATGATTTGAATCCCACACACCATTTCTATACAAATATCACCTACTGTAGACATGGCATTGTACAGAATATACAAGGGGTGAAAAGAGTGAGCATAGTTTAGCATGATATATAAACAACTACAGATGGGAGTGGAACAGAATAGGAAAGAAAACAAGCATCAAATAAATGCCATGCATGCAAGCAGCCTGCTCAATTGTCTGCTGAATCTGCACCATTAGCATGAATAATATGCTTTACAATTTCAGAGTATTTGTTCATAATTCACATGTGCAGTGACTGCCCCCCCCCCCCCCAACCTCACTCAATTCTTTGGCATGTACATTTGTATAGACACCAAACAAAAAAACCCTAGTGGCCCCAGAGCACAGGGGAATCACATGGAACATTCTGCTGTTGTTTTCACAGTATAAAGAATGGATCAATGCTAACAGTATTCTGAATCCTACAAAGTCTTGCTTACAATCTCTTTGAAGCTGTTCTGCCCAAGATCCAATCTTTCCAACTCAGATAATCTTGATATTGATCTGCAAAATAAACAAGGGAGAGGGGGAAAAAATGATGAATGAAAATAATCATGATAACAATCATAATTCTATTTCATTTCATTTCATTTCATTTTACAGAAACATGACAATGACATGTAAATGTAATAACAAAAGATACAATAATCATTGAGTTTTTGGGATGCAATAAGCCAATCCTATTATCTGTGGCATTAGGTGTACAACTTCAAAAAGAAGCATCAATAAGTCTTATTGTATAGCTGTAATGACAAAGTGCTACTTCTTCCACATCAGTGACTGTGAATATACCAAATGAACACAAATGAAATCTTTGCATCAAGGGATAAATAAAGATATCCCAACACAAATATGATTTAGGCTGATATACAAGTCAACTTGGTAGCAAGTAACCCATGCTGTGGTGCTGATGTACATGTACAATAATGATGCATAATACACTTTGTAGCTACGACTTCAATAATATACAGTTGTAAGTACAAAACAAACTAACTCCTTCTATGCAGCACCTTTTTGAAACACAACTTAGTCATGCTGAATAAAGAGCTGGGAAAGAGAGCCATCTAGAGTCTTATTCAACAGCGGTCTCAGTCAATCAGATAATGCACTTTGTATGGAAACTTGCATTAAAAATCTTCACTTGTAACATTAAAGCACGGTGGAATGCTACAGGCACATACCAGAAGATATCATTAAAGCCACTACAATGAATTTAACATTGTGAGCAGTGATTCAAAAAATGTTCGAATTATCATATTTGATGCATATGTATAATTCAGTTGTATCACAAAACACCCTGCCGTCCAAATATTTTGCAAATAAAGCCGCATACTCATGGATATGCACTTATTTTCTCAAAAAACTAATGGTGACAGTTTATTCTAGAAGCAGTTTTGGAAAAAAAAAATCTTCACATTTTGAATATTAGACAATATTTCATATTGATTATACTGAGTAACATTTTCATGTTGGTTATTTTTATCCCAAACTCATATTTTAGAAATACATTTTGAAGCACTAAAGCTAGGTGTTCATTTTTTTTTTTTTTTCATCTGCAAATGTTAGCACCCTGGGGCTTTAAATATAGATCCATGTCTACTGGGATTTGAACATCTGACCTTCAGATTGGTGGGGGGGGGGGGGGGGGGGGGGAAGAACAAGCTTACTTTGGGAGCGCCTTGAGCCTGTTGTCTCTGAGCTCCAGGACCTTGAGTCGGGTGAGGCGACCAAAGTTTGCAGGCAGGTAGTCCAGCAGCGTGTCATTGAGGTAGAGCTGGGTCAGGTTCATCAGCTGGGTGAAGCCCTCTGGTAACCTTGGCAATGGGAAGACAATAGAGAGGGAGATGGAGAAAGGGAGGGGGAGAGAGAGAGAGAGAGAGAGAGAGTGTGCGAGTGTGTGTGTGTGTGTGTGTGTGTGTGCCAAAGAGCATGTGAGACAGAGGGTGTGTGAGAGGGAGAGATACAGCGAGAAAGAAGGAGAGAGTGGGGAAGAGGGAAAGGGAGAAAGATGCTCAGAGAGTTATTCAGGCACATTAAACTGGTGACAGATGAGGTCAATAATTTGATCATTACATGAAATACTGAATAACTGTCAAATATTTGCATACAGATAAGGAAACAAAATAGGCATTTACATGTATAGTATGTGCACAGTAGGAGGGGGTGGTTTTTATAGCACAAGAAATGATTTACAAATAGACATAACCTTGGGTACACCAGCACTGGCTCAACATCTATTCGGTTTATTTGACAGTTGATCTTGGTGGTGACGGATTAAGCTAAAGGGTTGGCACTGGGGTTAAAGGTTGAGACTTGAGGATTTAGCTTTGGCTCAGTTTCAGGGTTAAAGAGCTGAATGCTTCTTGCCTTAGACCAAATGGGAAACAGACCAAGGAGGTCTGGAACTCAAGGCATGAATACTCTTACTTGCAACTACACACAAAGGCAGTACACACTACAAAGATGTATACACCCAGGACTGCACGTAAACTGAATATTTACACAGGACTGAATATATACATAAATACATTATAAATGACCAAATGAGGACTGTTGGCTATTCTTCCAACAAACAAACAAACAAACAAACAAACAGAAAAAACCTCTGACCCTTGACCTTCTTCAATGGGTTCAAAGTTCATCCAGACCTTTCAGGGAATAATTTTCCTAATATCGCATCGCAATTTGCTATACAAAATTTTTGGTGTGTAGCAGGTTTTTTACATCTAGGACCGTACAGAACTTTGTTTAAGTATTTTCCCAGTGATCAACAAACTAACTTTACACGGTTCTTCAGTACATCAATCCAGTTAATTTTTTTTTCCCTTCGTTAAAGAAAGATTTAAAGAAGATTAAACTTGTCTCTTTCTCTTGAGTAAAAAAAAAAAAAGTTGTTTGCCATTCTTGCGTAAGGATGAAAATGTTTGATTTCATGACAAAAACCAACTAGCACTCATGATCAAACAGCAAGGCTCATGAATCTAATTACATAGTGGTTTAAGGCCAAGGGAGGCATGTTTAAAACAGTTACCCAGCAACCACGACAGGTACAAGTATGTGGGGCCTAAGCCAGATTAATGGGACATACATATGGAATTGACTCAGATGTCCTTTTGGGAATTCACGCAGGAACTCGAGGAAAACAATTTGCACAAATCTTGGAAAAACATCCTCCAATCCTGTGGTCCTCGGAGTCAAAGGAAATGGCAAAACTTGTATGCTGCATGCAAATACATGCCTTGTTGTTCATCTACTGTACAACTGAAGTAGGACAAGGAGCAATATTTATGTATAAATGTGTATCAATATGTATGTAATCAATGCATTGCCCTGTATATAATAGATATTTAGTAAAAATTTCATCAATGTTGAAACAGCATTGTTTTGCACCATTCTGAATGAATGACACTGTGAACACAACATTGGCACACACTAGAGAGGGGATCAACTGTGTTAGAAAGGTAGATCATCTGCTCAACACAGGAGATTATCACACAATGTGCAAGGCTCAGTGTCACAAAATACTCAACTCCTCTATGAGAGTTCAGAATTCTCAATTTGCACACTACTCCCTGCTAGCATGTCTCGAAACCACTCATGAATCTATTTTTGTCTCTGTGAAAATGACATGCATACTGTCTGAAAGTTGCTTTGAAGGGACAGCAACATTAAATACAGTCTGCAGTTGGTTTGATTTACCCTTAGAATACACATATACAGGACAAGACATGGCACAATGCACTGTCAGAGTGGAAGCCTTCATGCGACTGATATTTCATGCTCCGTCGGGTGAGACGAACGTCACTTCTTCTCAATTTCATTAATGGTCTCAATATTGTAACGAGCACTTCAAACAGAGCCCCTCCCCCGCCACATACTGTAAAAGGTACATGGTCAGCATTACGACAGCAAATTCACTCATGCTACAGGACTGGAGAACGTGAAAGAGACCACAAATATCAAAAAAGCAAAACAACAAGCAAAAATTTTGCATGCTTTTATTTTTGCACTAGTTGCAAATTGTGCAAAATGTGCAAAAATTTTCATGTTAATGCGTGATAAGGGTGACTGATTACTTACTTCCCAAGAGGATTAACGCTGACCTCCACAAGAGCGAGTTTCTTGCAGCTTTTGATGTTATCTGGAAGTTCAACGATCCCTGTTTTGTAGGAGAGAAGAAGATGCCACCTTAGTTCTCACATGCAAGCTGACATTCTAGCAGGAAAAGCAAGCCCATTACCAACTCGTCACTATTGCTTTCAAATGTACTCCGAGTAACTGCTAAGCCCCTGCAACAATGAAACTGCTTCGACAGTTGACTTCTGCCTAGTGAAACATATATATATAATTATATATGTATATTTTTTTTCTTTTTTTTTACATGGGTGTCCACTGTGTTCCATACCTACATTGTATATAATGGAGAATCTCAATGCCATTGTGGCGAATTACATCTAGCACATTTTCATTTTTCATCATTTCCAACAAAATAATAATACATTTAATTTAATTCTCACAATATGTACTTCCGATTGGCTGGAACCAAAGACTCATCCAATATAATTTTGACTTGTATTTATAGTTGCAACTGTTTTCAATGATAAGGAAATAGAGATCACTTTATGTAACTTCTAAGGGAGAGATGTGTGAAATGGAAAACTTATTCCAAACAATTCTAATCATCTAAATTGGTTTCTTTGTCTCTCAGCAGAATAGAGAGAAAGTTAAAGATTGATTTGTCATTTCAATAATCTTATGACTTCAAGAAATCAAACAGTAAGTTTTGCCTTCACAAGATATTGCATCAATTTTGAGGGCAACAATAGGCTCATACATCTGTAGCCCTTGAAAAAAAAAAAAAACACTTCAAATTATCTCATTCCTAAGATATATCGTATGGCTTGGGACAGCAGAGAAAACTTTCTTGATGTCCAGTTTGCTTACTGACCATTCTTGCTGATGTCCAGCTCCTCCAGGTTGATGAGATTAGCCACAGCGCTGGGGATAGTGACCAGCTCATTGTCACTAGCTCCTAGTTTCCTCAACAACAGACAGTGGAACAGGTCCTGGAAACACATAGATACAATAACAACACCAATCATGTTAATCGTTAATCATAATCACAATCGCAATCACAATCATGATCGCAATCACAACTGCCACTGCAATCGCAATCACAATCACAATCACATTCACAATCATATTAATCATTATAGCATGACAATAATCAGAATATCAAGAATTCCATTTTCATTCCCCCCCCCCCAATAAAGAGACTCACAAGTGAGTCTCTTAAAGTACAGAGCCTATGTACAACATGATACCTTCTGTGCTGCAAGAGCTCCTTGTAAACTTTTGAAAACAATCATGGTGAACAGCCATGAGTAAATGACACATCTCTCCCCAATCACCTCCCACTTGAATGGAACTGAAAAATGAACATTTGCATATAATCTGGTAGCCTGTCGACCCTGGTTAGCAAAGATGGATATCTACATGTGCAAACGGACACGAACAAACATCCTTAAATGGATACACATGGATATCCAAGTATTCATAATACTGTACCTTAAATGCAAGAATGCATTGCAATATGTAAATTATGCACATTTCACACTGATGGCAGGCAGCATACATTCCATGAAACTATCATGCAAACAAATGTCTAAAGTGAATTTACAGAGTTATACATTATAGATACATATACTCACATTTATACCTGTTTCTGTAACAACATTTCCAAGAATATGTGTATTCACTGAACAAAATTTGCTGTGCTGCATCATCATGCAAGCAAAATAGCCTTTCAGGCCAATTGTGCTCAAAGGGAGTGACAAATTATCAAAATACCAGAAAGTCGATTTTTTTTACCTCATTATAGTGATGAGTCAAAGACGGCCTCCAGCAATTTTTACAGCAACGTTCCCAATTTAGTCTCTCTCTCTCTCTCTCTCCCTTTTCTTTCCTATCCTCTCTGCAGGTCATCATAACAAAATTCAGCATTCCCAGCATCACAATAACACGAAGTATGTTAATTACACTTGTACCACTGACGAGCAATATCGTTCATTTTGTACTGTTAGCCTTGTGTACCTGTGATGTATTGCAGATAGATCACATGCAGAAGAGGTTAAAGGGATGAAATTAGTTTTAGTTGAGACCTGGCTTCAGGTTTCTAAACTTTCCTTGATGAAAAAATGAGAAATTATCTCTATGAAATATGAAAGAGTATACAATTCTAAGACGAATTCAACTTTCATTTCATGAAAATTGGTTGTGAAATAGATGAGATTTTCAAAACAAAGCGATCTTAAGGTAGGACTCATCTTTTGTAAGGATCGCTTTGTTTTACGTTGTTTTTGGATATCTCAGCCATTTCAAAACCGATTTTCATCAAATAAACTTTGAATTCCTCTTAGAATGGTATACTCTGTAACATTTCATACGTGGTTCCTTGGTATCTCACAAAACATTAAAAGCTCAATCCTCATCTCCACCATTACTATACTATCCCTTCAATCTACAAAATGTACATTGTCCGGTATTGTTATTATCACTTGCCCAAGTCAGTTTGGGTAGTATGATCAGCTCAAAAGAGTGAGAGTAAGACAGCATCAGTGCAGAAAGTTATCGTGTTGTGTATGATTCTAATGAAATAAAGTCTTACATAATCAAGAAATAATGTCGTGAAAAGTTGACAAATAAATCAACAATGAAGACCTCAATGGAGGCTGGTCAAGTCTACCAGTGAAAACAGTAGCCACAGGTGCAATTTGTGGAAGCATGTGAGAGAACACATGTACATGTTTATTTTAAAGTGAGGACAGCAAACTTCCATCTTTTTCCAGACATCCATCCATAAGCATGAGACCACGAGAGTATATAAACTTTGTCTTCACAATGATACCACATGATGTATACATGTACAAATCATACATGTATTGAGTAGGAGCGTTTGTATGCAAGTGAACCCATACCCCCTGATTTGTGTATGAGTGAGCACATGAGTACAGTACCATATATTTGTGTGATTATATACATGCGCTGAAAAACCAGAAATTTTCACGCGCATGAAACTTTCACAAATTTCGCGAGGAGCCAAGATATGCTAAATATGCAAGCAAAAGTTCTTGTCTACTCAATGGCATTGACTGCCAGTAACAATTCATGAAAGTTTCATTCCACGAAATAGGCCGTTGGCTCCTATTCGCAAAAGTTTCATGCCGTGAATGTTTCTGGTGTTATACAGAAATACAGCTGTATCTTATCTCTAGTGGCATTACGAGGGCACCACTGAAGAGCGAGTCACTCACCCGGGGCAACTCTCTGATGTCATTGGAGTCGAGGTAGAGCTCCTCCAGCGTGTCCTCGTACTCCACAATCTCCTCCGGCACGAAGTGCAGGTCGCAGTGCCGGAAGTCCAGCGTCTTCACCGTCTCCTTGCCGAGACGAATGCAGAAACACGCCGCCATGGCAACGGGTCATTGGGGTCGCGACCTGGCTAGTCCCAAGATCTCACTCATCCGACGTGTAACATCTAGAAAACAACAAAGATCAAGATGAACACTGGTTTTTATCTTTGTCATAGAAAGGTACTGAAAGTGTTATCTTCTTCTGAGATGCACATCATTTGAAATTGATATTTTACCTACCAAAAACCTGTCTCTGACAAATTTTTCCCTGCATTACATCTATGTGTATACAGCATTCCACACCAGAGCAAATGACAATGCATTACGAATTAGCTGCTACAGGAGGGAATATGGAATAGTGTACAATATATTCAGTAATACTGGAATGATATATATTATATACATATTTTTTTTTTTGATAATGTTTTCACAAGGATAGAGGCTACAACATTTGTAGACACTGCTGAGCAGAGAACACTGTGAGATGAAAGTCAAACTACACTTGAACTCATCACTGAGATGAGTAAAGTACTATTAACTGTAACAGAGAACACATTGCAATATGAAAGCCAAATGAAGCATACATATACTAGGAACTGGGCAGAACATCAGACAAGACCTCAATTCAATGTATTTTTTCTTGTATTAATTTTCATTCGTTTCATTCATTCATTCATCCACTCATTCATTTCATTCATTCATTCATTCATTCATTCATTCACTCACTCATTCATTCACTCATTCATTTCATTCATTCATTCATTTACTCATTCACTCATTCATTCATTCATGCATTCACTCATTCATTCATTCATTCATTCATTCATTCATTCATTCATTCATTATTCATTCATTCATTCATTCATTCATTCATTCATTCTATACTAAATTACTTCACCAACTTAATAAACAGGGCCCCAAACATGTTTACATACTACTTGCATGCCTACCAATGTGCAATTAGATATGATGGGGCCAGTACAGGGAGTGCACTGCTCTTTTTAGGACATATTATCACAAGCAAAATTTGTACAAACTACAGCTACTTGAAATCCTGTGCATCTCTACCAATACCATTACATGCAATATGAATTTCTTCCCCTTGCCTGAATACGATGTACATATTCCGGCTAGAAGCTCATCCATTTTACTTGCCCAACAGCATGTTTTCATTTCTCTGGGCAAGTAAGTTAATAACACCTTGCATTGCACATGTTCTGACACTGCACATGCATATCCTATACATTGATGCATTGGCAAGTTATTACAGCCTCTCCTTTCTAGCAATCACATCAGCAGCAAAGTAAACGCCATCTCGGGGAAACCGGAGCTAACAGGGGTACAGAAGGGGTGAGGCAGCTGCACCGTAATCCAATCACGCCAACCAGTCAGGGTAAACAACCCCCAGTCCCCATCGCCAAACATAGCTTCCGCGTTGCCATGGAAATCACGGGGTAGACTGTGTGACGGTATGTGTACCATGTGCATGTGGCCGAATGTTGGCAAATTATTCACGTTTTTTGTTTGAGGTGCGACAATATCGGACGGGCAAGTAAACACATGACTCAGGTGTTTCACACCAGAAGGCTCTTTGATGCCAATTTCCTCTTAAAATGTGTTCACACAACTGAGACATCTACATAAAGGAGTTTCCAAAAAGTAACTGTGCGCTGCACCTGGAGGTGCTTTATTCTCCTATACCCTTAAGATTGTCATAAGATAGTTAAAAAAAAAAAATGCAAACTGGGGGTGGGGGCAATAGCACCTACAAGAAGCAAACTCCTCTCAAAGGACAAACTCTCCTTTAAGGGGAATTCTATTGTAAAACCAAGGTTTTTTTTTATGAACCAGAAAAATAAATGGAATAGGGTAGTGAAAGTGGAACAAAATTCTGATTAAAAATAAGAAAGTTATAGAAGTTTTGAAGATGTGACCAATTAGGCAAAAACTGATGACTCCATGATGCGGCATAAAAGTTCACTTTCATTTGTTCTGTATATAACATTCCGTAAAATCTCTCCATTTCTTTTTTTCTTTTTGAAATTGATGACAGAATACATATCTTTTTCCATGCGAGGGTTGTATGAATTACAATGTAATAGTTACAATGATTTATATTAGCCCGCTGAGGACAAGCTGATCTTGCTTTAACATGCATTTCCCATAGACACCTGGTTAAAGGTGCATGCAATTACACATATTCATACATTTACTCGATGGGAAAATGACAACTTCATACTCTACAGTACAGTGCAAATATGAAGGGTTGAACTTGCATGTGAAATCATAAGATTGCAAATCTGTGTCTGACAGATTGCAACTTCATAAGAATTACAACTTTCTAAGTTTTGATCAAAATCTGTTCAAACTTTCACTGTCCTGTTCCTGACACACAATATCATGAAAACCATAATTGATGTTTTCACTGTAGCACACCCGAAAGAAAGTTTTCCGATCTGCCAGTAAAATCACCGAAGCTCGCCGGAATTTCTCGGTCACAGACTGCGCACAATCACTCTTGCAGATCGGTATCGTTAAATAAAAGCGGCGTGACCAGTAGTCATATTTGTCCACAGACAGGTCTTTTCTATTAGTAACGACGGACAGAGGACATGAACAAAACAAATGTAATAAGGCATAAATGTATTGTCGCGGCTCAGGCCGAAGCTGGCAGAAGTCTACAACGCTGTGGTGAAAACTCTTCATACACAGGTGTAGGAATCATACCATGCTCATAGTGCAGTAGACCATTTCCGTAAAAATGTATTCAAATTGTATTCATGTTCTGCCATTCTGTTTGATTTCACTCCAGCTACTACACTCTACATCCAACTGAAACATGATATCGAATAGCCTTTCCAATATCATTATCATTACAACGACCCAAATCTGCAAAATACAGTCTGTAGCTTGTCAGCACATGTGGCATCCTCTCCCTTGGAGTCCCAATAATACACAATGTGCCTACAACAAAACAAACATTTCACAGCTGACTTGAACAGAGGGAAAGAAATAAAGGGAGAGAAATATGTAAAAAATAAAAAAGCACAAAAAAAAGAACAATCAATCGCAGGCAAAAAAAAAAATAAATAAATGAAAAGGAAAGCTCCTGCATGCACTCTACAGAAGTTTATTTACAAATACTGCCAGCTACCATTTGGCAATCTGTCTTCAAACTGTCATTCTGATTTAAAGAAAACGTTTTCAAGCGATGACTGACTTCAATGCTAAACATAAAATATGATCATACATACAATGTACATACACACACACACACACACACACACTCAATCCTTCTATATCTCTACCTCTACAAAGTCCTATACATTTTATATAAAATTGTCAACACCTCATAATTTTGCAGCTGACCCACACACATATGTGTTTCTTCTCAAACTTCCCTATTGACATGAAATGAAATTACAAAATGTAAAATTAATCTAATCCTTCACATCAAATCAACACAGAAATACGATGAATTAATTGCAGCAAAGATGAGATTCAAGTGCAAGTGTGATGAAATTGTCTTATCTGACACAATGTAATTTCTAAAATATTACTATCATATATCCATATCATCGACAGAGTGAGGAGGCGATGACACAAATGTCTTGCATCTACTGTATCTTCTTGTTCATCGCTGGTTGCGAATAATATCGCTATCTTGTGAACTGGTATGACATTTTGATATTCTGCATCATTCTTTCTACTGAGCAGATTCTAATGAAAGTCTACAAATCCTTATGATAGTAAAATCACTGCCTGCAATTTGGGTAGGTCTTTCGGAACTTCGAAACAACAGCCAAAAAGCAGCGAGGAGTTAGCATAACATCTTTGGCCGTAGCAAGATGGCAAAGAACGTTTCTTTCAACTCAGAAGTATACGATGCTGATATCACCTCTAAAAGTCAGGAGTAGACTAACATACATTGTATTACTGTTTGTGAAATTTGACTTGCTGCAGGCATACAGCTTGTACAGTGCTATGAGAATGAGTCGAACAAATCTTAAAGCAGAGCCTACAAATCCCTTCTCCATCGGACCACTCCACGTGTTTACCAACAATTCCCCACTGCCACAATGGCCGACACAAACAAAGGAACTGGCAAACTGGCGTCAAATGGCATCTCCGAGATCGGGAGAAAGCGCACACTCCTAATCCTCAGTCACGGGGATCTTGTGGCAGCGCCATTGTGGGACCACAGAACACACAGAAACTTTGTAACTGGGCACTGGTTTGCTCAAAAGGATTTTTCTCTCGAGGTAAAATAATGACACCTGCACTGTTACAGTGCTGGTCATCCCCTATTGTATCGATATGGGAATCACCTACAGTGTAATTGCAGGTCTTATGATTTGCCTCTACTGTGATTATCTACTAGCTACATGTATCTAGTGTACATATAATCTCCTTGCTTTACATTTCACCATCATCTACTGTCAGAACTATCAAATCCATCTCTGCGGCCATAAAATTGATGGTCTTGATAAATCAATGTAGGCCTATATGAACAAATATGTCTAAAATTTGCACTCTGCCTTTTTATAGGCCTACTTGTTCATGTGAGTATTGCAGAGTTTCAATCCAAAGAATTTTTTACACCCTTATGTTCACTGAACAAGTCTGTTCACACTTGTGAAATACACATAAAATGGCATCTACCTTTAAAAAGAAATCTTTAGAATATTGACTGGACCTGCAAGAAAATAGCCACCACCTTTTTGACACAAGCCATACATACAGTAGTCGTGAATGGAGAATACATTTTAGAGAATTTCAGTGTATCTAACTACAAATTGTACCCCAAACAAAAGACTCTGTTCAAAGGCGACAAATCTTATTCACGTACAAACAGACAAATAACAAAAGTTGCAAGTGTGAATGAGTTCTCTTCCGAATGCAATACATCAACCTGTATCCATTAACACTGAGGCATTTTCTTTGAGCTAAAGAGTCGGTGTAGCTTGCCTTTCAATAGGGTCAACAATGTCAAGTACCAATAACTGACTCAAGTACAAAATGCCCCCTATTCAAACATGACAATAACGGCAGAAACTATTCAATTTTGTATATAACTGGTATACTGCTGAATGAAAAATATGTGAACTGAAATAGTTTGTAGCACAAGCAGTCATACTGTGGTTTGTTTTGTCTTTCATCAATTTGCACATGCCCACTCCTTCTTTTTCTTAGTTCTCACCACACATCTGTACATGTACATCCTTGTAATTGTTACTGTAGTTGTCATTTTATGCTGCAGAATTTCCCAAGGCTTAATGCTCTTTGTCGTAAAACAAACAGTCACAAAAGAAAATTCCACTGGTTACTCCTACATGCAGTAGTTCTTCATTCTCAACCTGGCTTACTGTGTCATTCAATTCAGCTTCAAACTCCAAAACAATAAAACTCCAAATCAATCCAACTCAAAAATCAAACCTTTCAGCTTCTATATACACGGATACTGGAAAAGCTGTTATTTTCACGAGGGTTTAATTGTCATCATTTTTGTGTATTACCAGTGTTGGGCTTCGAATTTAATATGCGAAAACATTGTGAATGGACAGGTATTAGTGCACTTACAATAGCCTACAATAGTGTCAACTCACGAAAATATCCGTGACCTTCTCGCTCACAAAAATATCTGTGCACGAAAATAACAGCTTTTACAGTACAATATATGAATACTGATCAGAGCTTACTCTGTACTTCACATGACAGAACTCCCAACTTTAATAGAGGAGACATAAAATATGATTACAAATTTAAAATGCGAAAAAAAAAGAATAAATAAATGAATAAAAAAACAAGTCTAAGTTAGTATAACATTGCCAGTTGTCAGCTTAAACAAATGAATCTATAAATTTTAACTAAATGTAGTGCTGTTCTATTCCATACGACCCTAGAGCAAAGGCTCACTTCTTTGGCCATTTGGGCTAACAATACGCATCTACTGAGACATGAGGTATCAAAAAAAAAAGTGTTGAATGAGAAGAAAAGAACTGTAAACCGCGGTTTTTCACTGCTAAGTAAACAAAAGGTCCAATTTGCTGAAAGAGCACACAGCTGCACGCACAGGCGGTATCAGATGACTTGCCGCTGAGCTGCACTACTGGTATATTAAAAGCCACTGCTGAATTACAGTACAAGGTGGGGGTCCAACTTTACACTGCCAAGGTTGATTGGGATCTGTCTGGGTTGTGTTTCTCACCCCACACCCCCCCCCCCCCTAATGATTTTAACTTTTTAACTGAAAAGAACTCATGATCCTTGCGGGGACTGTCTACCCAAAAATTATATGTACTACAAATTGATGTAGACATGGCATGTGCCTACCCTGTGTTGATTTATGGTCACACAGCAGCTCTGCAGATGTGCCCTGTTTTCATGTTTTCCCAAATGTCGCATAAAAAGTCTTGTTTACACACACCCGAAATTAACCATTCCATAAATCAATTTTTGCATTGCATTTAATTGCCAGAACCATCAGATCTTGTGTGCAGAACATTAAAAAAAAAAAAAAATCACAATCCCCATCGCGATGCAAAAACCAGTTCATCTTGACTTTATTATTATTATTTTTTATTACTTTTTTGAAATAAATTGATTATTTTTTCATTTATTATTATTTCTATCAAATTTTTATTTATTGATTATTTGCTCAACGCAGTGTGTGCAAACAGCATGTGAAAAAAAAGAAACAAGAAGTCCTGAAGCTTTTTTAAATCCCATGATACAACTTACAATGTTATATTGTATGTAATCCACACACTGGTGTTCTTGGGATCACTGTTCATCATTACGTGTATTAGGCATTAAAGTGCATTGCAAAGATTTAAAGTTTTTGTGTGTGAATGAGTTTACTGACCCCATTTTAAAGACACAATTTACCATTTGCAGAAGAAACAAAAACCAGCATGAGTGCTTTGAAATAATTCTAAAATGTGAGTTAGGAATAGAAACAACCACTGTAAAAATTTGAATCCGTATTTAAATACACAAAATGTGAACAATAGTTACAATAAAAATGTTTCCAGACTAGACCGTCTACAGTTATGGTTCAATGAGAAAAATACTGCTATCTCCGTATATTTTAGGCTTTATTGCAAAAATCGGTATATGGTAGGATGTTTTGTGATACAACAGACCTACACATATGCATCAAATGTGATATCTCGAACATTTTTTAAATCGCTGCTCCCAAAGGTAAACAGGGCCTTTAATCATCTGTTACACGTTGTACCATGCATACATCACTTATCACAGCATGTACAGCTGTACATTGTAGGCTGATACTGTGATTCCATGGAGATAGCCATTTTTTCTTTTCTTTTTTCTGAATCTGAATACACTTTACAGCTGAGCTTCAAATGTATCACAATATACAGTATGGGCAACAATGCATTAAAAAAATATCAATTGAAATACAAAGTGTACATTAGCACACATTATACATTGTACATTTTACATTGCAGATCAAGAGACCAGTTTGTATTCTCCACTTTGCACATGAGCTGAAAAAGGTCATTAGTACCAATGGCCATGATGATTTGAAACTTCACTTTTAAGCATCAGTGGCACAATGATTATTCATGTAATCCTTATGATACATGGTGCTTGCCAGCACAACCACCTGACAGCAAGCCTGGTATTTCACAATATCCAAAAAAAAAAAAAAAAAAAAAAAGTTTCTTTTCATACATTCAATGCAAAATGATGTCATGTATATGCTTCCCAAAGTGTAAATTGACACATCATTCTTGTCATCGGCTCTGTGCGAGTTCATTCTTTTTGTAAGAATGAATTCTATATTAGAAATTGATGATTTCATGCATACATAGTACATGTACGTGTATGTATGTCAGGCAAGCTTATGCATTATTTTGCTTTGAAAATGGGTGAAGCGCCTACGCCAACTTTAGAGAAAAAAAGAAAGGTCATTTGTACCCATGTGCACATGAGGTACACTATTGCACACAAAATGCAATACGAAATGCCTTCTTTTAAATAAGTTTTTCCCCATTACATGTTCATCCGCATTATTACTGTGTGCAAAGGATGACTGCATTGTACATATCAACTGTATGATGAAGAAGGACATTCTTTACAATTTCGACACAGTCCATTTGATAATGCTAAGGACATTTTGCCTCACAATGCATGAACATGTGAGCTACAATAGCTACAATACATGTAGCTACATTTATTCTAACTCTTTGAACAGCAGCAATCAGCACAAGAATTCATAGCACTGTTTTGACAATGTAAACCGACACAAACACAGACTTATTGGGTAAGTTCATACAAATCCCGCAAATTCAAAACCTTTTTCACATGAAAAGGGGGTTCAATGTGAAGCAAATCGAAGATATTAAACTGCAGGGCTCCATGCCATCTGCTGTGATTTTGTCAAGATTGGTCCAGGAGAAAATGCAAAAAGGAACAGAGGTTCAGTTGATACTGTGAATGCATGTGCAGCTCTGTAGAATGGGGGTTATTTGTATACATTGTACCTCCATTATTAAAGGTACAGTTTACCATTGGGAACAGTGATTTATAAAATGTTTGAGTAATCACATTTGATGCATTATGTGTAGGTCAGCTGTATCGCAAAACATCCAATCATATTTTTAAAAAATTGTAACAAAACCTAATATTGTACTATAAGGAGACATTATATCACTATTTTTCCCACTAAACCATAACTGTAGAAGGTTTAGTCTAGAAACATTTTTATTATAACTATTGTTCACATTCTGAATATTTAACAATACTGATCACTGATTATACTGATTCAAATCTTTACATCGGTTATCTATCCCTACATGTAACTCACATACTAGAACTTTCCAAACTTTAGGTTTTTGTTTCATCTGCAAATGGTAAATTATGCCTTTAACATACGTTGTACCATGAAGTAGTACATGTAAACATGCGTGTACGGTGATGAAATTCAACTACAATTTCTATGAACATTTCAGTATTCTTGTTCCCTAAGTTTTTAATCGACAAAACAAAAACAACAAACAGAAATTAAGGAGTAGAAATCACCTGTATCAGGTTAATTATGTGCATTGATGGAGGCAAAGCATAAAAAGTCAGAGGAGTTTCCCCGAAAACTTGGCACCCAGTATAAAATGTCCGCCTCAGTTTTGACACACAAATTGTATGTAAAAATTGTATGTAAAAATTGTTCTTTACATCTTTATTGAGAAATATACAGAGAAAGACTGCTGGTATTTAAATGGAAAAATATGTATTCCGGGAATGCAAAGAATAGATTGAATATATTGCTGTGTCAGCTAGAACAAAATTCATAATCACAGAACTTGCACTGTACCACTCAGTCTGAACCCCGTACAGCTTTATTAGAATCGACGACTCGAGACCCGCACTGGGCAGAAATGAGATCACGTAGAAGGATAACGGCATTATATTTCATTTCGCCCCGCAACTCCAGCATGTACAATACTGTCTCATGAGAGATTTTGAAATTCGTGACATTAAAGGGGCAGTTTCAATGACAAGAATATGACATATTCCTTTATCTACTGTTGTATTTGAATACTGCGATTTATGCACGAGATTTTTTTTTCTTTACACAAAACAGTAGAAAATTTATTATAATACAAGTGCAATCTGCTCATTAACCCATTCTGTACGGGAACTGGATGTTCTGCGTATTAAGTATGTTGTATATAATGGGCATTTCAGAATATGGTATAGAATGTGTTAAATTACAACCCTGTACAGCATGATGAAAAAAAAAAAAAAAAAAAAAGTTGTTGTTTCCAAATATCCATTCAGGCAAGTACAAAGTATGTCTTGAGCATTCATAAACCAGGCAAGCATCCATTAATTTCACCTACCCCACAGTGAGTTTTATAAAGTTCCTATAAGCACGTAGACAGGTAGGTTTGTAGCACAATAAATGAGTGAGATCAGATCGCGATCCAAATCACAATCAAATTCTCACTTTTCAGATCACTGTTCAAATGAGGCCAAAAATTCTCTTGAATAATCATGATCCAAACATCGATGTCTTTTTGGCAGTGGTTAACACGATGAACAAAATCATATACATACATGTAATGCTGACAAACTAATATATTTAGTTGCCTATTTGCAGTAACAAATATCACAGATCAGTCAAAATACTCCCAAAATCTGAAAATTATAGGAGGGAAATATAATTGTTCGAACATGTGAAATTACAAGAAACAATGTTGAAAAATCAACAAAGTCTTCGAATGATGTGCCAACAAAAGATACCTTTACATGGAGAAAAAAACAACAACAAATGAGTAAGTTTACACCAGTCCTTTAAGACATCCCTCCTGTGGGAATGTTGATTTCAATGGACTTGGACAGGCATAGTGCACATACAATGTATTAACCATATCTCATGTTACTGCTTTCGTACACCACACAGGGACACATTAAGCTGGCAGAGTCTAGGTCCAAGTTTCTTGTTTCTCCACATATGCATTACAAGTGAAAAGTTCATTGCTCAGGGCTACCACTGTGTAAAGTGAGATGTATTTTTGTACCTGAATACAAAAGAGCAGGAACACAATTAGATTTCAAAAAATTCTACAAAGAAGTTGATTTAAAGAAGGGCCACAAACATTTTTTTTTTAAAACCTTAACCACCAACTAAAAATCTACTGTTTTGGTGCAGCATTTCTTATAAATTCACAGAGTACAAAAGCAGGTTTTCCTATGTACTGTACATTTGTACTGCCATAAAAATCACATGTTTAATACAGGTATATCAAATGTATCATAATGGATTTCAGTGACATACAGTATATGCCAAATATTTTGCTCGGTTTTTATTTTTGCAAATTTTGCCAGTCAGCTGCTATTCGTGAAATTAGAAACACACAAAAAATATTGACTCTAATGCTGATATGGATATGACGTACGCGTATATTTCTCCGATCAGTATGACAGGACTCCACGATCATGAATTTAACCACTTGCGAAATTGTCGGGAAGTCCCGATTCGCGAAAATTTAGACTCGCAAAAAAAAATGGCATATACAGTATGTACCTAGTGTACTTTGCATTTAACGCATCAAAATTAATCTTTACTTTCTTTACACTGTTAAGACAAAACACTGTTATTTTGACAGTAAGATGAACGTCAGCACAAGCATAATACATTTCCTATCACAGTGCTTTCTTTCATTTGACATTGTCGCCGCAGAGTCTCACCGACTTTACATTTGTTTTGGCAGCTTGACAGTGAGAAGCAGAAAATAATATAAGGGAAGGGAACATTGTCTTTCTGATGTGAAGCATGAACAGACTCCTCACAGACATTGTATCCCACACGCTCCAGCAAGAAGCAAATTTGCAATCAATTCACAATCAATTTGGAATCACGGAGTCACAGAGCATTGAGAACTTGTCCCCGTGCAGCTAGAGTGGAGTGGACAAAATCAGCAGTGCCTCTTGTAGGGGCACTTCTCTCTCCCCAAAAAGTAAACAATTAGGCTGGGGGTAAAGCTGTAAAAATCAATACAAGGTCAACGAGCCCTACTTAGCATTGTGACTGAGCCCTATGCCATTGCCCCTGCTATTTCAGTCATGCCCCCAGCTCCCCCCTCATCATCAACCCTTCTGCTAGTTCTTTATTGTGACAGCTTTGATCTCTGTCACATTTCAAAGATTTCACTCCTTTTGGCAAGAAAAACAGAACAGAATTATAGAAGAACAGAACATTCTGTTTTGATAGGGAAAATGAAACAATTTTTTTTTCTTTGTTAGTGATTATTCTGAGGCACCATTGATTTACTTCATAAACCAATGTTTCAAACAAGTACAAACAGCTGCACACCCTTGATAATACATGCACTATCAATCAAGCCAATTCTTTATTTTGAAGTGTAGAAACATAAACTACATGTACAATGCACAATGTAAATATTAGAATATCACCCAGTCAAGGCAAAGTACAAGGAGACTGGAACTGTAAAAAGTAAAGGTGATTGACACATTTAATCTCACACATGAATGGAAATCCAATGACACAATACTCATGCTCAAGCAAGTCTCAGATTTACTCAACAATAGAATAAACTCACATTACAGATTGTACTTAACATTCATCCTCATAATGATTTCCATGAGGAGTACAACGCCCAAGCAAGAGTTAATCATATAATGTAGTTGTCTGTCTGATACATGTAGGCCCTATACTGTACATGTAGCATGGATAGTGATCTCAATATTCTTTGAGTCTTTGAAATCATGTGATTCAATGAAATAAAAGGCCATTTTTGGCAGATGTCCTAATGTCAACGGTACTCATACTGTAAGGTTAAAAAATGTGCACAGTGCACTTGATTAATACTGAGAGGTTGAGTAGTACAGATATCAAAATCTGATTGTAAAGCCATGGTGCTTCAATGGTACAGCAAACTAAAGATCAAGTCCTGCAAGAGAAAGGGTAATACAGTGTAGTTCTTTTTTTCTGCATTCAATATCTGACAGCAAGTGGTATTTGGGAGCTGAATCCCTGTGATTTCTGCAGCGTGTTCCAATAATTCATACATGTACCATAGTATGCACTACGTATATGAAAAAAATATGAAAATCAATCTGCTTTAATATCACAATGTCTTCGTCTGTAGATCTGCCCCGATGTGCTTCGTACACAGATATGAAATGCTCACCTCTACCTACTGTATAAGTATGTTACAAGTCCAAAGGCACGAAGTTCATACAAATTTCAACAAAGTTTTACATTTAGGCCTTCAACTTTAGAAAGTACAAATGTAGGCCCTACCACTTGATTTTTACAGAAAGAAGCTAAAAGACTTTCTCGAATTTCCATTGATTATCATGGTCTGGTACTGTAGCTTCACAGCGTCTTTTGCTTATTGCTATGCTACATGTACAATTCAAAGTTAATGGGGTTGCGATCTATTAAAAAAAAACATTAAAAAAACTAACTGATACAAAAGCTTGTACATTTTGTATCTAGGCACAATTGCATGTTTGTGACATTACAGAGCCACTGTACCAAGCATTTCAAATCATTTTCATATCATGTCTTCATTGCAGACTGTCTGATATTGATGGAATTCTGAGCAAAATTAATATTGGCAGCTGGTGGTAGTCTTAATAATTCAGACCCAGTGTAGCACTCAGATTATGAATGACAGCTTGTCACAGTAGAATATCAACACTTAACCCGTTGAGGATGAGCAGATTTTGCTCTGACATGCATCTCTCGTAGACACCTGCCTGAGTATAGTACACTCTGGACTAGTCTTCAAAGGGTTTACACAAAGTCTTTGGCATGACTTGAGAAACAAAACGTCCACTGGAAATGAGTCCCACTTTTATATTATTCAGACCATAATAGCATTTCCTCAGCCCAGCTTCTTTCAAACAAATTTGCATCATTTTCAACCACACTTCAGTAATTTTCTGCCACTACTCGATCTTAACGTAAATACACCATGGTACTCTATAATAAATGATGCTACTTTCGTCTAGCATGACCTTTGTAGTACCTTAACAGGGCTTTGTACTGTACAGTTTCAAAAGAAACTCCAAATGTCACACATACACACAAACATACACACAAACACACACAGAAAGGTGGCTTTGAAGAATCACAATTCCAGATCTTGAAGCTTTAATGGTCTACCAAGCACTGGAAAGCCTGTTTTTACACACTACACACACTTTACAATGAACGTGGAGGGGAAAAGAGAAAATACCTAGGTAAATTGTGCTGCCTTTGTGAAGAGAGAGGTTTTGATAACCTTGATCAAGACTCATTTGGATGGTTTTCCTGCTGCTTGCTCAACTGAGCATGTGTGGAAATTTCTATGTAAATATGTACAGGGAAAGATCTGCTCTTCACTCGAAATTCCTTTAGTATTCAGTCACAGTGAATGGCTGAGGTTTTCACCCCAGCCTAGTCCATGTTTGCCTACATACGAGCGGTGTTGACATGACTGTGTCAACTTTGACGCCTATTTTCTGCTCAAAAGTAGTGTTATAGGTTTGGACATCACAATGAAGACTGTATCAACTCCGCAAAAAACATGCTTGGATGTTGGGTATGAACTAGTGTATATTATCAATACGACATGAATATTCTTCTTCATTTTCATGTCTACAGCATGAGCATGAAGCATTAAGTAGCAAATTATGACTTTTAATACAAATGCACACAAAATTGAAAACTTGGTTGAGTGCAGAAATTTTAGCAAATCACAGACAAGGAACCAGTATCTGTCCTGAAGTCACTAACCTACATTTGTACAGTATCTACAACACAGGTATACAAAGCATAGTAGTAGTAGTGACTACTTCGGTAGCATACATTGTACATCTGTGCATGTATACACTAACAGTTGGACATCCCCCCCCCCCACGACCTGTAGGCATTCTTTTACCAGGAGAGATACTAACAAAGTATTATAGCTTCCATTGCAAGAAAGGTCTTTCTCACTGCTCTGTAGAGTCTGTTTCAGAAAATATAGCTCAAGAGCCTCTGTTCATGGAGGATACATGTACATTGTACTGAACAAGTTGAGCACTGAAACTGTCTGGGACAAAGACTAGTTCGAAGATCACTTTACAACGGAACGCAGCTCCACACAGCAGAACTTGCAAAGAAATAGTCAAGCATAACTTATGTGCTTAATTTGCCATGAATTTCTAGCATTGACTGCTCTGGTCTCCACAGCACTCTTTGCTATTTCCCTTCACTCCAGATAATGACTTATTCGCGACATTACAGTTGTAGACGTACTGCGGCAATGCTGAAATTTTAATCAACTCAATCTGCACACTGCACAGGAAGGATAGATTATCTGTATATTATCATGTGAAGCAGATATTTGTCCAAAAAAAAAAAATTAATTTACATCACTGCATTGAATAACTTCATAAACTATTGTGTTGATTAGAATCTTTGGTTCACTGTTCATACATGTTGCAACATGTTTGCTGTAAATCAAAACTCCAGAAGTCTCTATATGCCTCGCAGCTACTGTACTGACTACTGCTTCATTCAGGTTTCCTTTTCCAGAATGACCATCAGTTTTTTTAGTATTTCTTATATGAATTCAAGATTTCAAGATATTTCAAAAACTAATCATTTGGCTAGTTCAAACAGCTTCTCAGCTGCGCTGGAATGCAAAAGATAAAATTCAAATGTCCTTACTCTTATTTTTCCATTACTCTAATTTCTATTCAAATCCTATATGTACACTGTACCATGTTGTGGACAGACTAGTCATTCCTAGTACAGGGTCGGAAAATTTTACTCTGAGGTCAATCCACATAATAAAGACTGTTAAAGATTGTAACTTCAACCACTGCTATGCTATTACGTACTCAATGTCACATCTTATGCTGCACTATATCTTACAGAGATGTGAACGTCATGCAGAACATGCCCTTATTTGGACATACAGTATACTGCCAATTATCTTTTCTTGTTGTTTTGCTTTTCTTTTGAAATCATTGTCAGGATCATCACTAACAGAATGAAGCAAAGCTGTTGCAATCTAATCAGATCTACAAAATATCAAATGGGGACAAGCAAACAAGCATTATGACTGGTAAAAAAAAAAGGTTGAAAATTATAGCAGAGTCCCATCCTGTAGTAGAATTGATTTCAGACTTACATCATTGCATGAGGATATTCCTTTATGATGGTACATCTATCTGAATGGCAAATTAAATGCTTTGAACAGGAAAATATATCCCACACAGACAGTTACACTGAAAACCTGGGCTGTCCACCCAATAGTGCGATGTCAAGTACTCGCAACATTGAATAATTTCATCAATAGGAATTTCACTTTAATAAAATATTTGCAGTCGTGAAAGGAAAATGAATGATTGTCCATTTTGTTCAAAGTCCTCCCCCCAAATGGCGGACAATGCAGCCAGTACAGAGTGCAGGAACCGCAGCAAACAATGGACGATATTTCCTCACTTTAGCATTTCAATGGCCATCGCCTACAGCATGGCTGACACAAACACGTCTACGGCATTTTATTGCCGGCTCACTCAGATACCAATCAGAGTGCCTCTCCTCCAAGAGAAAAGCGGACCTGAGAATGGGGAAAATTTATGTGGGTCAGAGAACTCGTAATAGCTCTTCAAGTCTGAATATCGGAATAGAGAGAGCAAAAGATAGTAATCCAGAAGAGAGAGAGGGAGGGCTAGGGTAGGAGACAAGATAGTTTCCAAACAGAAACCTAGTCTTTTTCTCTGACAGTACATTTATGAGTTCAAAAGGTGGAGGAGTATATGCATAAATTTAGCTGACGGGTTAAACTGTGTTTATTTCTTCTCAGAACTGGGCACAATTTGATGCATTCAATTTATTAAAGGCCCGTTATTGTTCACCCTAGCCACCCCATTCATACCGTAGATGCACAGTACATTACACTAATTCATAAATTTAATTAACAAAGTCCATTGACAGGCTAATCAGGTGATCAATAATATTCTTTGAATATTGACATTTTACTGAAACTGCTTAGCATGGATGTAACTTGTGGTTATCTGGACTGATTACTCAGAGAACCATTAATGCAATACAACCATAAAAATATTCAAATGCTTTGTTTGTCATTGAGTAGGTTGGCTGGAAAGGGGTTTACTACATTGTATGTTAAAGGACAAGTTCACCTTCATAAACATATAATGGATTGAGAGAATGCAGCAATATTAGGAGAACACATCAGTGAAAGTTTGAGGAAAATTGGACAATCGATGCAAAAGTTATGAATTTTTAAAATTTTTGTGTTGGGACCGCTGGATGAAGAGACTACTAAGGCTCGTGATGTCATATGAGTACAACAGTATAAAGAAAATTCAACATATTTTCACTTTTTTCGCATAATAAAAGAGCACTTGACTTGCCTCTTTCTAAATGCAATGGGAATAATATTACCCATAACATACATGTATGTCAGTAACGAGTCAAGGGAATGTGTACTTTTTTCAAAAGATGAAATTTTGTGAAATTCTCTTTATATTTTCCTTATATTGTTGTACGCATGTGACATCATACACTGCAGTAGTCTTCTCATCCAGCTGTAACTGCACAAAAATTTCAAAAATTCATAACTTTTGAACGGATTGTCCGATTTTCCTCAAACTTTCAATGATGTGTTCTACATATTGCTACATTTTCTCAATCCTTATGTTAATGAAGGTGAACTTGTCCTTTAAAGGGCCTCAAACACAAACCATTATTATGCATTATGAATATCAGACAGCATTACTGCAGCCTGTGATTCTCATAACTGAAGATTTGTTGTATCCTTGGCTATTCCAAGTCTTGTAAATACTTAATATATCATAAGAAATTATGCCATACTGTATACGACGAATAATATTTCGCGAGGTTTTTATTTTCGCGAACTTCGCGAGTCAGCTGCTATTCACAAAATTAAAAACACATGAAAATAATGACTCTGATGCCGATATGAATGTGACGTAGGCGTACACATTTTCTCCGCTCAGTACACGACTCCACGATCGCGAAATTAACCACTCGCGAAATCATCAGGAAGTCCCAATTCGCGAAAATTTAGACTCGCGAAATATATGGCGTATACAGTATGTTTGCAGTGTGTTTTTTCTCTAACAAATTTAATGAGTTGACTGATATTCGGAAAAGTTACAACATGTTCAAAATACTGCCTCCTATGTCACAAATGTGTGTTGTAATACATGTTGGTATTATTAGAGTCTCTGTCTGTTAGGAAATCATCAACTTTTCTAGTAATGAAAATGTCAATGTGGTTCTTGATTACGAATTCAACCACTCGTAAAATTGTCTCCCAGGTATCATACTCACAAACCTTCAATCATATGCACAAAGTATGTGGTGTACATGCATGTACAGTTGTACATCAACAGTACTTTATAAACAATGTACACTGTCTTTATACTGTCAACAAACTGAGAGCAAATTTTACCTTTCATAATTTTATGTAGGCTGCAGCAGTTCTTTTTAAGAGTCTCCCACACAGAAAATCATGAGTGTTTACTGTAGTGTAGAACCCCATTATAATGAGGTTCATAAAGTCTACAATATTTCTTATCAAAAGTTTTATTGCATCCCCCTATAATAAGCGATATTCATGTCAACTGATAGAATGATTCATACATGTCATGTATCTGTCAGTTCCCTTCATATTCATGTACAGCTATAACATCTGCTGACATCAGTTTCAACAAGTTATCAATGTAGAATGCATACAATTTTGTACACTGTACGCACAGTTGTATGTAGTGAAAAACAAATTTAAATTTATAAAACACTTTACACATTGCATAAATTTACGAATACAATCATTTGGATTGCTTTATTTTGCTTCATGTCTTAGTACTTTTGCGCTATTGGTTTGTCTACAGGTACTGCATACAGCTGTATGTATGGTCTAGCAATACTAGACCCAGGGTAGACTTAAAAACACCTACAATTGTACATAAACACCTGGAAAGTTTGTGTGGTCAGAAACCATGACTGATCAAGTACAACCATCAGCTACAACTTGTAATGAAGGTACACATACCAAGCATTACAGTAAACTACACAAGTCCTCTCCTCTGCATACGGTACATTTCTGTGTTAAAAGGCATTCAGTACACAGCCAATTCATAGACTCTTTTTTATGTACATGTTTGTTTTTTGGGTGGGTTTTTACCTTAACCAACACAGAAGAGATTTTGTTTTTCAAGAACTTCTCCTTCCCCTCATCATCATCAACATCATCATCATCATCACTATCATCATCATCATCATCATCATCATGGTAGGAGGAGAGGTACAATGTACATGTAGATCCTGTAATCCTTGGTCAGTTTTTCAGGTTACGAGTTACTCAGTACCGCAAGACATGTGTGGAGGGAGTTGGGACGTTTAAGACATTTTGATCAAGGAATGTGAAAGTGGTCGGGCCACCAGTGATCATCCAGTTGTCAGAGACTGACAACTTGTCAGCGCCGACTAAATTGATGAAACACCCCCCTGGTGTGGTGTACAAATTGTATGTACTGGATTGTACAGTTCCCATTTGAAATTTCTACAAAGTTCTACAGATTACGAAACCAATGTTACAATGGAGCGAGGTGCTATGTACATGTGTACCTCCTGCTTGAAGAGGTTAAAGAGGCAAGAGGTACATTGTACAGAGCACCTCGCTTCTTGACTATGTGAGTCAATCAACCATGTAGACATCAAGACTAGTTACAATATTACACGGCATAATAGAGCTTAATATTAATAAGATTGGTATTAAAGATCAGTCTATCCAGTAAACCATGTAAAATTTTTAGCTGACAATGTCGCATTCGGGGAAACCTGCTCATGTGGGGGGTTCCTGCTCATAAAGATCCCTCCTCCTGAGCATGGCCAGGTGCTCATGAGGCCCTCTGGGTGAGATGCTCACGAGGATCCCTGTTCACTTACAAAGTGTATCATCCACCTCACATCTGACATAACAACTGTTGCAAGTTCGCACAGTGATTTTCTTTGTTACACACACATGTCCACTCTCCATACACGTGGTGTATGATGAAAAGAAGAAAATAATCCGTCTACACTATTTGACAAAAATTGAGTTTTAATCAACCAATGTGCAGCAACCCACAGAAACACGGGTGCCAGCAGGTTCGCTCAATGCGAGGCTGCCACACAAATCGGCCTGATCTGACTTGAAATTTTTGGTGCTTTTTTCTGCGCCTCTCGCCTCTCCATGCACGAATCAGGCCCATGAAAATGAAGTCTGACATCATTTTACAAATATTTGTAAAGAGAAATGTAAAATCAGAACTAACCTGATCTTGTGCATGTATTCCAAATTACTATTCCACACTGTCAGTGCAGGTTGTCACTCAAATTTGTCAGTGAACAAGTCACTTTGTAGGTTTTACGGATTCACTTTCTTCATGAACTCTGCCATCCACTACCACTAGCCTTTGGGTACACCTCAGCACAGACAGCCTGCAAGCCATGCAAGCCGTGGGATTTAATTTCTGAGTGAGCTTGCGCACGCACAGGATTTCTGTACATAGTGTCTTATGAAGTTACGGGCAGAGTTATGGCCACAGGTTTACAGCAAACTTTATACACGACCTCATCTCTGACACGACTGATTAACTATAAATTATACTACTACTACTAGCGAGTGGCAGGTAGTGTTGACACAACTGTTATCACCTCAACGTCGACACGAGAAGAATTTCCTAGAATGCTTAATTTGGCCACTGGCACTTTACAAATCTCCTCCTTGGTAACATGACAATCACTACCAACACCAAATTGTGACCATACAATCAATACCATCAATCAAGACGCTAAAACTTATTTTAATGTTGGTTTTTAGATGATTATATAGAAATCTACGTTCCCCTCTGCGATTTGCGACACCACTGCACTGCCACCACCATCGCCGTTCCCACTACAAACGATCCACACACTTTGAAGGCGAGTCCCCTTATCTATAGAAAGCAGAAGGTCGGCGGGCGGTGCACCACGGCCACAGCCACGGTCCGTCCGCGGCGTAAGAAGCAGAGAAGTGCATACTACACTCACTGTACAACTTCGATAAGATACGTGACGCGACAATGTCAATGAAGAAAGAGACAGAAAGCTAAGGATTGCATACATACCATGGTCTAAGACATTGTTGCATTACAGATCCGCGGACGCATGTTCTTCATTTGATAACAAAGGCAAGTTGGTCATAAAGACGAGAATAAAGTACTCAATTCCAGAGATGGGATTCGTTTAGCGGAGAAACATTCACAGGTGGATCAGTTGACTGGCAGAATTTCACGCTTGGGTTATCCATAACAACTACTCCCCCTTTAACTTAAGAGGGCGACATTCTAATTTGTCGCCGGTATTATCTTCTATCTATTCTTTC